>NC_081414.1:239948232-240248232 GCF_030272615.1 Cryptomeria japonica
GTATAAATATTTTGCTAATTGAAGGGTAGGGGCCTCATATTAGTCTGGGTTTTGTTTTGGGTTTGTGGTGTAGTCACCGGTTAGGAGGGACCTCAAAGAGATCAATCTGGATCGGCCAGCAAGAGTAAACACAACGGAAACACAAGGGTATGATGGAGGTAATCCAGAATAGATTGAATTATATCATGAAAATTGATTACGACCAACTGGTAGCAATCGGGTTACAGAGACCGGCTCACAAGCCTACTAAAACATGCTCAAAGTACAAAACAAGTCACAATCGGGACCTCAAACTTAAGACTTAGCTTCTATGTTATGTCTAACTTCTTCGATTCATTCTAATGCTCTGTTACAATGATTTAAACGATCCAAGGGGATTCGGTGGACCCAAAATGGGATCAAAACCTGGAGAACAAGACCTAATGTGTAAAACCAACAAGGTCGACCTCCGCCAAAGAAATTCCTCTGAAAAATCCAAAGGACAAAGTGAGAATCGAAGGGAAGGTCGACCACATGCCAAGGAACAACGTTTAGGGCTCTGCAAGCAACGAAAAGGATTTGGTAGATCACCAATGCAAATAGGTCCAGGCAACCGGTAACAAAAAACTGTCTTGGAAACCGGTAGCGATAACTTGTCAGAAAATTATCTAAATGCTACGCGGTTTGGAAATAAGGAAGATGATCAAGTCTTCAAGCGAAATCCAACTCCATAGGTTCCGGTGAGCCAAATCCGAGAAATACAGAAAGAAATGTTGAAATTGTAAACATAAAAGAAAAAAAGAAAGAAATATTTTTTTGGTTGATGCAAGATTGCCAAGAACTGAGGATGCTCCTGCATCAGTTTGGGTTTCTTTATACGAACATGATATTGATATGTTGAGATTGATATGCATTAGAAATGAAGGTGGTTTCTTATCTTACATGACTATTCTAACAACTGACTGTAGTACCAAATAGTTGGAGGTTTCTTGTGACTGTTTCTATGCAGGGATTATTATTCATACATGTCATCCAAAGGAGATTTTCATTGGGTTGGATTGGACAGTTTCTTACTCTAAGGGATGGCTGAAGCTTTGAGTGATAGCCTCTCAGATTTTAGCATGTGGCCCTCACTTTGTGGGTGTTCTAGGGGCAAAGCACATATAGACTTTTGGATATTGCTACATGTTATCTGCATCAGGCTTAAAGTTAAGCTATGTAATTTTTCAAATTGTATGCATAAACAATTGAGTTTTATTGGGGTAAGACCGAAGGTTTTCTCCACCTGGCTCTTTCCTACCGGTGCCCCTAGTGAGACGGGTTGTATTAGGTTTTAAATTATTAATAAAATCTTATGGCTTAGGCCTTTTACCGATTAAAAAAAATTCATTATATAAAAAAATTAAATAACAATTATATTAATTAAGATTAATTAAAAACATTAAAAAAAAGAATTATCAAATTTACATAGATAGTACATTTTTAATAAACATAAAAATTAAATGACAACTATTTTAATTAAGACTAATTAAAAAATATTTAAATAAAATTAATAATCAAATTCTTTACTTATGACAAAAATTGATAGAGATAGTAAATTTTCTATAAATATAAAAATCATCTGACAACTATATTTATTAAAATTAATTAAAAAATATTTAAAAAATTAATTATCAAATTCTTTACATATTATAGAAATTGATATAAATGGTAAATTTTCTATAAATATAAAAATAAATGACAATTATATTAATTTAACAAAAGAAATGACAATTATATTAATTAACATTAATTAAAAAATATTTTAATAAAATTAATTATTTTAGTTATTAAAAATTTGAAATATATAAATATAAAAATTAAATGACAACTATATTAAACTAAGACTATCTAAAAAACATTTAAATAATATTTTTTAAAAACCCATAAAAAATCAAGGATGTGCCACATTACTCCATAATTTACTCAATAGTTGAAGCATGGAAGCTTGTTGACCAAGAAATAAGTATCAATTGTGACAAGGGATTTTCTCCTATTCATTCCTAACTCTAACTTACACAAATAGTATGCAAAACATACTTTTTAAGTGAGATCGCAATCAACTCACAATTTTATTAGAGTCCAAACTTTGGGACATGTCAATTCAAATAAATTTACGACATGATGCACTACACTCCTCTGTGCAAATACACAAATATGCCTCATTTCATTCACCCGAGACACTACCATAAGCTATTGAAAGAGAGGGCAAGCATGTGGTTACAGACTTTTCACTGCCTTTTTTTTAGATCCATTTGAATTTTTTGTACTCCTCTTCTTTACAAAGAAGGCTACAGGAATGGCTTTAAATGCAAATCCAGCTTTTGAAGTGCCATCGTCATTCCTCTCTCGTTTACTACCTGAATTCTCTGTGCTTTCCATATTCTCAGAATTTACATCCCTTTTCCTCTTAAGTTCATGACTATTTTTCTTTTCCTACTCATCCTCCTCCTCCTCATCATTAATCCTTTGCACAAAGTTTCTAGAATCTTGGAGAAATAAAGATTTGATTAGGACTTCATCTTGGTCTTCTTCTTCTAGTTTCTTTTCCTTTTCTTCCCCAGTGCATCACAGAGCCTCCATCATTGCATTTGTGCTAATGGTTGCACACCTTGCCTTCATAGATTTTAATTCATGAAGGGCAATAAGTATATGTGTAGACACTTAAAATTAATATTTAATCAATTTAAGCATGTCAACATAATTAATTGATTTAATTGTGTTATCCTTATTCTTCTCGGTGTTAATTAAATCTAATTTAATTAATTCTATCAATATTGTCCAATAATTAATTAATTTGATAAATTAATTATTCCCTTGTTATTCTAAAGTCCCCTCCAATAATTATTTCATCTAAACCCACTTAGTTAATTAATTTTAATTAATTAACCTATTCATGTGATTCCTACAAATCACTTTTTGCTAATCCCACTCAACCTAATTAATCCTTCTAGAATCTCTCATAATCATGCTTATCATTATTCTCCAATTTTTAATTCCCACTCATGTCACATCAACATTGAATCTCTCAAAGAAATTCAAATTTCTTTGAATCCCTCAATGCATCCTTATTTTGGAATTTTTAATTCCTTATTTTGAAATTCAAATTTCTCCCCCCCTTTCCCCAAGGAATTTTATATTCCTGTTTATTTTCCCAAGGCACCCTTGATCCATGTCTTCTATCTCAAATCAATCTCAACCCTCCATAAGGATATCAATCTTGACCCTTCATTGGCCTCCTCCAATCTATAAGTTGGATGATCATTCCCTCACAATGGATCCACCCTCTTCTCACAGCATTCCCAGGCTACCCATTTCACCTCTCTTCCTTCAATCTTCCAAATCCATCTAAAATCCATCCAAAATCCTAGAAAATTCTATCAAATCCAACCTATCTTGTTGAGCACTTGGAGAGCATTCCACACACCCATCAAGGACCACTCCACTCAAGTGAGGAAGGGGCACATTCTTCACTTCACCAAAGGTCCAATCCGAAGGAGAAGGCAAAAATTAGCAAGGTATAAATGGTCATTTATGCTTTTATGTGTTTTATGTGTTTGAATGCTTTCTTTGAACACTAACAATCTAACCCCGCCTTGCTATGTTTTTCCCCTCTTCATTTTGGCACGCCCGGTGGGACCCATGTCTCTGAATTTAATCTTTTTTGTAAGCTTTTGTGAGTTTTTGCTCCTAGGTGTCGGAACAGTGCGAGCGACTGGAGAATAGTGTGACCGCCACGGGATCAATGTGAGCACCACCTACTTTGGCATGTGCGCATGCACTTTAGCGCATGGGATAGAAGTTTGAAATTTTATGACCTGCCCTTTTGCAGGTCTGCACAACAGCGTGAGCGCCATGGGAGCAGTGCGTCCGCTTCTAGCTTCATCCTATTTCTTCTATTCTCTTCCCCTTTTCTATCTCTTGTTTCTATTCCAAGATTAATACTTGAAAAACACACTAAAAAGGATAAAAACTAAAAAAATCAAAAAAATTAGTTAGTTTTTTTCATCTAACTATCTTTCTTATTTCGAAGCTATCACTTTAACGCGAGCGCTCCGACAGAATCCCGCCCATTTTTTAATTTTTAATTTTTATTTACTGACCTGCTTGAGCACCTGTGCCTACACACACGCTTCAACGTGACCGCCATCAGAACAGCGCATCTGCCCCCAGATCTATTTTGCATTTATTTCAAAATTTGTTTCATCGACCTTCTTCAGCCCGACCGCCATCAGAGCAGCGCATCCGCCTCAGGTATATTCTGTTGTTTTCAAATTTTGTCTCTCTCTACATTTATCCCCTTTTCTTTTTTTGGACCCCCCTTTAGTGCGTATGAAAGTGTTTTAGCGCCTGTGCAGGCGCTTTAGTGCATGTGTCTGCAAAACAACGCAAGCACTGTTTCTGCAGAATTTTGTTTACTAATCAGATTTTTGAGTTTTGCAGGTCCCGCCTGAGTGGTCAAAGACATAAACAAAACTACTAATTTGATTTTCTATAGGTTGCCTAAGGGAAATTCAACTAAACATTGTGTTTTTCTTAATCTTCTTATTCTAGGCACTTAGATCTAATTAGGGATAAAAGAACTCTTTCTTTTTGTGTTTGAGGAAAGTGTAGAGGTAGGAGAGTATGCTCTTGTCTACATAGACAATTGAAAATCCTGACCCTCGAACCTTTTCTTGTTTTCTTGTACTTTTTTACCCTTAGCAATCCTGCCCTCCCGATTTTCTTAGGCATTGGTGAGAGGGGAACAACCCAAGTGAGTATGACTGGACTTGGGCATTCCGACTCACTATAATAAATTGGCCTTTGAGATGAAAGTTTTGAAGGACGGAGCTATTGGAGAGCTCACTCTCATATTGAGCACTTTGTAGGGCCCATTGAGGTCTCAATCACACTTTCATGACTACAACTTGCTTAATACTTTGTAGGGCTATAGGCCTCAATCGCGCTTGTGCACCTACTAGGAGTAGTCTTCAAATGGAAATCCATACAAAAAACCCTAGGAATAGAAGCCACCCGGTTCACCTCTGAAAGGTGGATAATCTTTGTGCAAGGGAGATAGTAACTCCCCCAAGAGACTTGCCATATCGTGCCCCCATTAGCATTTGGAGTCAGCTAATATGGCACTGGGAATCCATTGCATGAAACCCAATGATCGTATTCTGATTAGCTAGTGGGTGCGTACTCGAGTCAGCAAGCAAAGGTTTTCCTCCTCATCCAACTTCCTAGGGTAGCACATTGCGTTTGGATTCTCTATGTGCGTCATTGGCCAACGTGTATACATTGCTTGATATGTCTTGCCAAGTCCATTATTCCTCCAACCAACCAATCATCCCTCCTTCCAAATTCCATCCTGTCATCATCAAATTTTTAATATATTTCTATCTATCGAAGCAATTCTCCAATCCATTCTTCTTCCTATTATCTATCCATTCTTCCATAACCATTCTCCTTTTAATCCAATCAAATCTCTGAAATCCTAATCGACCAATTGATCCATCTTTCTGATCCAATTATCCAATCCTTCATCAATCAATCATCCAATCCTTTAATCCAATCAAATCTAATTCATCATCAATCCCCATCTAAGTCCTAATCAAAAGGCTAAAGGTGTAATTCAATCCAATCCAATCCAATCCAATCCAATCCAATCAAGTCCTAATTCAAGGACCAATTTAATTAAATCCAAGTCCTAATCCAAGGACCATTCCAATCAAATCAAGTCCTAAACCAAGGACCAATCCAATCAAATCAAGTACAATCCAAATCAAATCCAATCAAATCTAATCGATCATCATTCAAAGCCAAGTCCTAATCCTCCTATTCATTCAATTCCAATCAAATCCCTCATTCTCAACATGGCCACCCAGAATTTCAAAGTTTGGTATGAGAAGATGCTCATGGAAGTTCATGAGCCACCTCAACCTACCTACCAAATCAATCCCATAATCTCTCATCCACCTATCATACCTTCATCCATCCCACCTCAACACATTACACATAATCCCAATCTGTATCATATCTCTTACCCTTCCTCTACCTTTGACAAGGGAAATCCATCTTTTCCCCCATCCACCTCTCCATATTATCCCTCATCCACATATATACCTTCATCTCTCCTCCCATCTACATCCCAATCCCCATCCTTTTACAACATATTCATTACCTCTCCTCTGTATCCAAATCCTTTACTCCATAATCCTCTAAATATCAATCCTAATTCTCCAATCCATTATCCCAATCCTCCAAAATCCATGTTATCCATGTCCTCCAAATCCATCATCCATAATCTTATCCAAGACATGATAACAAAGGAGACAAAATCCCCACCTCAAAACAAAGTTACCGAATCTCCTCAAGTCCTTCATTCAACTCAATCAACTCCACCTCAATAAAAATCCGAATCCCCCACACTTCATGATACCATCATTCCCCCATCCACCCAAGTTGAAGCTTCCATATCCTCCTCCATCACACAATCCCCACAACTCCAAATATGCCAAAATCTTGTTCCAACCATCCATCACACCATCCATGTTGGAAATTTGGCATTAAGTTGTCATTGATGTCAACTGGTTTGGCAAGGTTACCAGTGAGCTAGAAAGGGTGACCATTATGATGGCACTTTACATGAGAGTGAGCAGACATGAGGAAGTCTTACTGGTAACGCATAAAATGGGATGATGGATAAATAATAGCATGATGGTGGACAACTGGTAAGGAAACAAACTGATCTGAAAGATGGTTGTCTGTCTATGATGAAAAGGCAGAATGCTAAAGTAATCACAAACCACTGGAGGTGAAGATGTGTTACTGGTGTAGTGTACTCTACCGATTAGCAGAAGGAGAAGGTCTCACCATTAAAAGGATGTACCGGTATGAGTTTTCTAAATGATCAAGTATGAATCAACTGTGTGTTGATGAGCCAAATGATTGACTATTGTGATGCCATGTGGAGCTGAGGTGGCAAACATGTTGAGGTCGGTGAAGCCTCCATCGATAGGGTTGTTGAAACAACTAGTCGACATTAATGAGACAACCATAAATCACGGGTTCGTGACCGACTGATGTGGCTTGAGGAGGAAAGAAGATTAGAGGAAGATCAGGGAGTAGTTGGTGCTTGCATCAATGAAAAGGAAATCTGATTACAAGAAGATCGTGAAAAGGAAACAACTAGGCGTTCTATGTGTCGATAGATTTCAAGGTAAGAAATCTTGTACGTAATTGCTATCTTTATCAAGTATCCATTAGACAATGGAAAATGTGTACAGATGCATCCCTGGAGTACAGGTGGTCGATCCAAGACAGACTGGATCGGATATCATGCAGATTGTGTCGAGAAAAGGAAACCTTAGTCATTCATTTTTTTGAATGCATTCTTGGTTGGAAACCATGGTATAAAGAGATGAGCTCGAAACAGAGCAAGATGATGCTGTAGAGAAGAAAAAGAGAGAAGAGAGATTAAGTGTTGAGAAGATTTTGGCCTTAGAATTCATTCTAAGAAAGTTGCAGAGTAAGTGAGAAAGCAACCCAGTGAGAGGGTTTAACCAACAGTGATTGAGTACCGGTATAACTGTAAGTTCAACTGTTAAGAAAAACAACAAGGTTTAGTAGAGCAAGGAAACATCCAAGTGTGACATAGAGTGTTGTGAAACTGTGAGAGAATAGGAGTGATAATAGTGGCCAAGAATCAAAGAATGTAATCTCACAACCGGTAGTGTGAGATTTAGTGGAAGAGAAGACTGTCAACTGACAGTGAGATATTTGATCAAGAGTTGTAGAATTCATTTGCAACAAGAAGCTTTAGCTGTATCTAAGTTGTATTTCAATATACATTGCCAAGTTGTAGCTTGGTGCAGGGGTTGGTGCTCCTTGGGTTGGTTCCCTAAAATAGAAGGGGTTGGAGCTCCTTGGGTTGGTGCCCTAAATCTTTGTAATTCAGTGTTTTACCTATGAGGCTAGATTGGAGCAGTAGTCTCCAACAACTTTTCTCACTGAGGTTTTCCCCATATTGGGTTTTCCTCATACATCTGGTGTTGTGAGTTGCATTTGTGTGATTGATCTCTTTGGCTTTCCTTCCTTCTTTACCAGTTTGATTGTTTAATTGCTTAAGTTAGTAACAGGCATTTTGGAGTTGTTTTCAAAGGTCAAAAACTTTAGTAACTGTAGCGTCGTAAATTGTACGCACTTGCTAGGGTGGTACAATTTCACACCTAGTTTAGCACCCGCCTTGGCGCATCTTGCATTTTGCATTGCATTTCCCCTTTAGCACTTAATTAATTAAATTAATTAGGTCTAAGGTTCTATTTTATCATCTTCCACATTATAAAGTTGGGCCCTTTCATTAAAGTGTGCCCTTTTCATTTTATTCCTCCTGTACATCATTTAATCAAAAACCCTAATTAGGTCCTATTTTGAACTTGGGGGCTTGATTTCGGGGGTCAAAACATCTCGAAATCACCTGTAACTTCGAGATTCTCTCTAAAATCATCATATCCAACGGCCCTGAAAATTTGGTGAAAAGTTGTTGGGACCATGGCGCCCGGAGTGCAACATGGTCTCGGACATTTTTCCCAAAATTTTAGGAGTGCGATCCAATCATAAAATAAAGCTTAACCCCAAGAAATTGGCGGGAGATTCAATCTCTAAGTCGGCCTAAAGTCAAAATTAAGACCTAGGGTTTCATATATAAGAGCTCTCTTTCTTCATGTGAAAGGATCTGAATTTTGGCTTTCGAGGACCTTCTATGCAGCGAAAGAGCAGATCTTTGAAGACTTCAACAACATTCAATATCCTTCTATCAAGCATTTATCAATTTCATTCATCCATTTAGGGCTTGGAAGACATTGAAGAACAATAGGAGATTACCGACTGAAGATTGGCTTGTACTCCTCCCTTGAGGGTTGGGTATGATTTCATGTTGTTTTCATGTCTTTGCATAAGCTTCAATATATCCTTTATTCATGCTTTAGATCACTTTGCATCTTGATTTAGAGCATTTACATTATCATTTACAAGCAATTAGGGTTTACTTTCTAGGTTGCTCTAGTTTGCTTTCTTGCATTTAAGGACCTTGCACACACACTAGGTCTGCACACACAATACATTTTACAATACAACTTGGCTATTCGTGGAGGTGGAAATCACCGAAGCGGGGGTTTGACTAAGGCAAAACCCTATATAGCCGCCCAAACACCTTTTCAGATATAAGTGCAGGTTTCAGGACTCAGACGACGCCGCAAGTTGTAGATCCGAAAGAAGCAGACTGAGACAGAACAACACACCAAATTATAGAGTAAAAGACCAGGACAGGGGCGCTAGGCGCCCTGGTCCCTGGGACAGGGGCGCAGGGCGCCCTGGTCCTCCTGATAGATAGCATTTTCAGCTTTTTCGACAGCTTTTCCAGAGTGCAAAAACAACAGTTTCCGGAGCAGTTTCAGGGGCAGAATCAGGACAGTGGCGCCCGCGCCCCCGTCCTGAACATTTTCAGTCAGATTTTAACTCCGGGTACGCATTTGCATTCTTGTCTTGTCCTTGTGTTTTCAGCCTTCCATTGTTTAAGTTCAATTCTGCAATCTTGTTATTAGTTCATACTTGCACTTTGGGGTTAGGGATTGAACTTGCATCATTTTATCTTTCAATTACAACAAAGGAATAGAAATCCTAATAGGTAGCCCGTGGCTCTCTCTTCCACGAAAAGAAGTAGCCAATTGTGTGATACCTCTAGGCTCTTTCGTATTCCACAAATGTGTGATTGAAAGTGAGATTAGGGCATGTTTGCTTAGTGTCACTTTTTCTCCCACACATTTTGGTGAACCCGACGTGAATCTATCATTGCTTCCTCTTGCATTGCATTTGTTAGATCTAGATCTAGATTTAGTGTGTTTTCATTTCATTTTCATTAAAAAGAAAAAAAAAAAAGTGTTTTTCTTTGCATTGTGTGTTTAAATTTTATGCAATTTCAAAATGTCAGATTTTTATTTGCAAGATGTTCATATTTGTGATGATTATGAGTTAGATGAAGCTTTAGATGAATTTTTGAAACCTAAATATACCAAACCTTCATTTTACCAAAAACTCATAAACATTGTTACTATGCCATTTCGTTGTGATGAGAAAGATAAGTCGAATGATTCCTCTCAAGGGTACATTCCTATCAGCTCTTCCACTAAATCTAGTAACATGGTTGTTTTCAATGATCCCCTCTATGAAGAGATATCTCCTTTTGAATCAAAAGATAAACCTTTTAATAGATATGATCATGCTTTGTTGGATGATTCCCTTGATGTCTTTGTGTCTCCTAAAAAACACTCGCTTCATGAGGACCCTTTTGTGCAAGAAGATGACATTATCCCTACATTTCCTAGTGATGGCCTTTCCTTTTCCAACAAAATTCCCACTAGAAATGATGAATTAATGGTAAATGCTTACCCTTCTCCTAAAGTTGGTCTTACCCATAAGCATCCCTTAGAGAAAGAAGATGAAATAATAAGCAATTTCCTTAATTCTCTCTCCCCTATTGAACATATTTTGAGGAAAGAGGATGAGTTTAACACATCTATTGATTCTCTCCCTCCTAAGGATGAGGAATTAATAAACAATGTTATCTCCTCTCCCGAAATTGACAACACTTCAAACATTCCTTTCAACAACTTCACTATTTGGGATGAACCATTAGAAGAAGGTATAGATTATTCTCTACCCCTAGCCAAAGGGGATGAAATCAAGATTGGAAACTCCCTTGATAGTTTCTCTCCTTCCTTGAATCTCAATTATTCTCCCTCTAAAAATAAAGCATCTCCCTCTCCTCAACTTGGTTCTACTCATATGGAAACCTTAGCTCAAGGCAAGATGGTTAACATCTCTTTCAAAGATCTCCCTCTCAAGAGTGAGACTTTAGAGAGAAATGTTGATCCTTCTCCTAGAGAGTTTATTCTCCATGTAGATCCTTTGATGATAGAGGATGATATGACCTTTCCTAGTATTACTCTTCCTACTAGAACATCAATGCCTACCCCTTGTCTCTCTCCTAAAATTGATTTAATCTGTGATAAGATTTTAGTGCAAGAGAAGACTATCAATAATTCTTCCAACACTTTTGTTCATTCCTCTAAACCATCCTCAATCAATTTAATACATGTGAATGAAACACATAAGAAACCTCTCTTCACTGTCCAAGGTGCTTGTCCTTCTCAAAATTCTCAACCTTCAAATAAGCCTATCTTAGTGGTTCAAGGTGGTTATGCTAATGATTCTTTTTGCACTCCTAAGAAACCTGTTATTACTGTGCAAGGAGGTTATTCCTCTAAGAGCCCTTATAAGTATGCTAAGCAATTGACTAGAGAGAGTTATCATGCGGTTGCCCATACTTATAATACTAGAAACAATAGGCAACCTAATCCTCCTCCAGTTATCCCAACTTCACTTCCTCCTTCCCAACCTATTCTTCCCCAAGCTCCACGTATTTCACAAGTTCTTGGTAAGGAATATGATCTCATAGAACAACTTAAAGCTACCCCTGCTAAGATATCCCTTTGGGATTTGATCCAAACTTCTTCCGCTCATCATGGAATGTTACAAGATGCCTTGAAAGATTTGAATGTTCCTCCACCTAATACATCTAGCAATATAGTGTCTTTGGTTAACTCTATGATGAATCCTAAAGCTCAAATTGTGTTTACTCAAGATGAGTTGCCCACTAGTGAAATTCAACATCAATATGATCCCTTGATGATTGTGGTTATCATAAGTGACACTGCTATAAGACGAACACTGATAGATAATGGTTCTGGCCTTAATGTGTGTAGCATTAATCTATTGCATAAGATGAATGTGGATACATCCCTTATTGAGCCTGACTCTCGTCCCATTCGAGGCTTTGATAATGTGGCTAAGTCTTCATTAGGTATTATCACCTTACCCATCACAGTGGGACCTGTTACTTTGCCTACTCCTATCCATGTTATGTCGGGAAATCTAACATACAACTTGCAATTAGGGAGACCTTGGATTCATAGTATGCAAGCTGTCCCCTCCACATTGCATAGACAAGTTAAATTCATTTATAACAATAAGACATATACCTTGATAGGTGACACTAATCTCCAAGCTTGTTTGCAAACATCTAAGCCTTTCTCTTCTAGTAATGACTCTTTGAACAAGATACCTATGGATGAATCATCACCCTCTAATAATCAAAATTCTTTGGATGAGTCTGAAGCTCCTGAAGAAGATCCTTCTTGACTTGAGTCTACACATGAAAAGGCTTTTGATCCTGAGAAGGTTCTCGCAGAAGATGATTGGGGATCCCTTGATTTTAATCCCACCTTTGTAGGTGAGTATAGGGTTCCTCCTAGAGAGCTTAAAGGTAAAGAGAAGGAAGAAACTAGAGATCAATCAGTCTTACCTGAACCTATGAGTAATAATTTTGTGGCCGCTTCTCAAACTTCTTCTCCTCACACTTCTAATTCTGAAGAGTTTGATTCTTTGTCTTATGAAAAACCACCTTCTCTTCCTGAAATGGCTGATCATTATGGTCGTGGTTTTCGCATTTTTGCTAAGCATGGGTATCATGGAAATGGTTGTGGCGCTCATGAACAAGGGATAAAAGTTCCTCTAGAGACTAATTTTCACAATTATGCCTTTGGACTCGGCTATAATCCTTGCAAACGTACCAAAGCATCTAAAAGACCATCTCTCAATGTAAATGCTATATTTAGTAGTGATGATGATCTCACTTCAACTAAATCATCTTCTACTTCTATCAACTCTCATTCCCCTCGTAAGGAAATCTTGGCAATAAACAAATCTCTTTATGAATTCCCTCAAATTTCTAAATCCACTTATGAATCTTTATCTCCTATTCATCATAAAGTCCTTTCCTCTAGGGATAAGGCTCTAATAAATTACACTCATCCCTCTTCTAAGATTTCATGTGACTTTTCTTCTTCAATTTTCATCATTTTATACATGTTTTTGATCTCACTTATAGTTGAGCATTTAACATGTCATATTCAAATACCTAATTTAGTCTATCATGTCTTTAAATAACATTAATGGCTATTATGTTGCTCATCATTATGTGACATTGGTAGCTCATTTACTGGGGGCTCATTGTCATTCATGATGGTACAATTTCAAGTGCAATCATATTTTTGAAGCAACATAATAGCCTAATTTTCTTGTTCCTAGGGGGACAAGAGTGATTTCATACATCTCTTCTTTTTATGGTTAAAATTTCCCTTTGGGGTAATAATGTGGAAATATTGATCATCTTTTCTTTAGAATCCTCTTTTCCTAGATATGGGAGAAGATGTGTATTCTCTTTCTTATCCTACCCACTTCTTATGAGGAGCATTTTACATACACTAATGTCTTGCTTGCATGAACTCATGTGAGTATGTAGTACATTTTGTTCATGTCTAAATCTCTCCCTGGAAGATTGAGTAAGTCCTTCTCATTGACCTTATCCTTGGGAGGCAATGATCTTTCCTTATGTTTATCTAAGGATCCACTTTTTCCTATTTCGTGGATGGTGTGAACTTTATTACTTGATGTTATTCCTTTTATGCATTTGTTGTTGTTTGTTCAAGGATTCTCTCTTACAAGAGGTGTAAGTCCTTGACTACAACCTCTTTTGCACTTGGTAAAATACATCCATAATGAATTCACTCTCCCGATTGGGTTAAAAAGAGCGTCATCCTTCATTAAGAATCACTTTCACTTCGCAAAAGAAGGAAGTATTGCATTCTTATTCTCTTCTTTGTCTTATTCTAGAAGATGTTATATTTGTCTAAGACAATTCCTCTTGGGGATAGGTGTCTTTTGTACAAAGATTTCTTCTCCTCTAAGGATCTCCTTTACACATACTACAAGATATCCCTTTTCAACTATCTTATCCTTGCTTAAAGAGTGCAAAACTCTCTTGCTTGGATCTATGACATTGTTGCATTTTTGGGGTATCTCCTTTTGTGATGAAGGTAGGTATCCTTGTTCTACTTTGCTTATGACATAAACATTACACTTTTTGAGCAATGGGTCATTCTCGGAACCAGAGCACAGACTCTTAGAGCGAGATGTCTCCATTTTTTTCTTTTATGCAAGGTGATTATTCTCGGAACCAGAGCACAGACTCTTAGAGCGAGATGTCACACTTTTGTACTATACATATACAGGTTGTAGCATACTCGGGCATAGACTCCTATGAGGTGCTTCTAACCTCCCTTACACACACATGCACGAGGTTGATTGGAACTAGCGGCATAAGGCTAGACTTTCTAACTCTCCTCCCTTACATGGATCACCTAGACAGACTCTAGGGGCTAGTTTTCCATGTCCCTTTTTCCCATGGATCACCTAGACAAGATCTAGGGGCGAGAAGTCCATGTTTTCTCTCTCACTATTCTTCTCATGGATCACCAATGTGTGTATTCATGCTTTTTTCCTTTCTTTTCTTCTCTTTGCATTTTGTTTCCGTTTACATCCTTCATCTTGTGTTAGAGAACTCTCAAATCCTCACACTCTTTGTTGTGTTGGAATTGAGATTTAGTCCTCTTTCTTACCAAATGATTCTCCATTAGTTTTTGATCTCATATCAAATCTTCTTGTGAGCATTTGTCATCAATATTCTTTAACAATTCGAAGTGGTAAACATGATACCCTGTTTCAACTCACTAAAATTAGCAAGCCGAAACAGGGGGGGGCATATAGCTACCCTCGAATTTTCATCACCTTCCTTAGTAAGCATTAGGTGATTTTGTGATCTAACGTGTGTTTTGTAGGGTGCGGTTCCTAACTGTGTACTGCAGATACCGCTGGGGGCTTCGTTCGATAGACTTATGGATATATTCTTTTTCAAATAATGTTTACTTTTCTGTACTTTAGCTTGCATATGCACGTAGTGTTCATATGACCGCTAAAGTGGGGGCTAAATGTAGCATCGTAAATTGTACGCACTTGCTAGGGTGGTACAATTTCACACCTAGTTTAGCACCCGCCTTGGCGCATCTTGCATTTTGCATTGCATTTCCCCTTTAGCACTTAATTAATTAAATTAATTAGGTCTAAGGTTCTATTTTATCATCTTCCACATTATAAAGTTGGGCCCTTTCATTAAAGTGTGCCCTTTTCATTTTATTCCTCCTGTACATCATTTAATCAAAAACCCTAATTAGGTCCTATTTTGAACTTGGGGGCTTGATTTCGGGGGTCAAAACATCTCGAAATCACCTGTAACTTCGGGATTCTCTCTAAAATCATCATATCCGACGGCCTTGAAAATTTGGTGAAAAGTTGTCGGGACCATGGCGCCCGGAGTGCAACATGGTCCCGGACATTTTTCCCGAAATTTTAGGAGCGCGATCCAATCATAAAATAAAGCTTAACCCCAAGAAATTGGCGGGAGATTCAATCTCTAAGTCGGCCTAAAGTCGAAATTAAGACCTAGGGTTTCATATATAAGAGCTCTCTTTCTTCATGTGAAAGGATCCGAATTTTGGCTTTTGAGGACCTTCTATGCAGCGAAAGAGCAGATCTTTGAAGACTTCAACAACATTCAATATCCTTCTATCAAGCATTTATCAATTTCATTCATCCATTTAGGGCTTGGAAGACATTGAAGAATAATAGGAGATTACCGACTGAAGATTGGCTTGTACTCCTTCCTTGAGGGTTGGGTATGATTTCATGTTGTTTTCATGTCTTTGCATAAGCTTCAATATATCCTTTATTCATGCTTTAGATCACTTTGCATCTTGATTTAGAGCATTTACATTATCATTTACAAGCAATTAGGGTTTACTTTCTAGGTTGCTCTAGTTTGCTTTCTTGCATTAAGGACCTTGCACACACACTAGGTCTGCACACACAATACATTTTACAATACAACTTGGCTATTCATGGAGGTGGAAATCACCGAAGCGGGGGTTTGACTAAGGCAAAACCCTATATAGCCGCCCAAACACTTTTTCAGATATAAGTGCAGGTTTCAGGACTCAGACGACGCCGCAAGTTGCAGATCCGAAAGAAGCAGACTGAGACAGAACAACACACCAAATTACAGAGCAAAAGACCAGGATAGGGGCGTGGGGCGCCCTGGTCCTGCCAGGACAGGGGCATGGGGCGCCCTGGTCCTGCCAGGACAGGGGCGCTGGGTGCCCTGGTCCTCCTGACAGATAGCATTTTCAGCATTTTTGACAGCTTTTCCAGAGTGCAAAAACAACAGTTTCCGGAGCAGTTTCAGGGGCAGAATCAGGACAGTGGCGCCCGCGCCCCCATCCTGAACATTTTCAGTCAGATTTTAACTCCGAGTACGCATTTGCATTCTTGTCTTGTCCTTGTGTTTTCAACCTTCCATTGTTTAAGTTCAATTCTGCAATCTTGTTATTAGTTCATACTTGCACTTTGGGGTTAGGGATTGAACTTGCATCATTTTATCTTTCAATTACAACAAAGGAATAGAAATCCTAATAGGTAGCCCGTGGCTCTCTCTTCCATGAAAAGAAGTAGCCAATTGTGTGATACCTCTAGGCTCTTTCGTATTCCACAAATGTGTGATTGAAAGTGAGATTAGGGCATGTTTGCTTAGTGTCACTTTTTCTCCCACACAGTAACCATTGATTCACCCCTCGTCTCAGTGGCGATCTATGTTCAATAATTGGTATCAAAGCCTAGGTTCCTGGTTATTTCTAAAACCTTGGGTAGATTATGGACTTTGAACATAATGGCAAGATATGAGTCTGCTTCCTCAAAAGCCCCCATGTTTGATGGATCCAACTATGCCTTATGGAGCAGAAGAATGGAGACCTATATTTACTCCCTGGGTTTTGATGTATGGATGTCTTTTCAGAATGGATATGATGTTCCTAGTGCTCCTCCCACTGATCTAGATGCCAAAAAGGAGTATGAGAACAATGCAAAGGCCAAACATGCTATCTTGAGTGGGTTGTTTGATAATGAGTTTGTCAAAGTCATGCACTTTGTTTCAACAAAGGAGACTTGGGATAAATTGTAGAGTTTGTTTGAAGGAGATGCAAAAGTCAAAGAGTCCCAGCTGAAAGCGCTAAGGGGCCAACTTGAAAGCATCAAGATGAAAGATGATGAAAAGATTGTTGACTATCTTCACAGATTTGATGAAACTATGAACACCATCAGAGGACTTGGAGAAGAGATTGCAAATGAGATTCTTGTCAAGAAGGTACTTAGATCTCTCACATCCAAGTCTGATACTAAGGTGTCTGCCATAGAAGAAGCCAAGGATCTGAAGACTTTTACAATGGATGAGTTATTTGGCTCACTGACATCCTATGAGATGAGAACAACTGGTGATACTTACTTAAGGAAAGAAGCAACATTCAACATCACCAAAAAGGGGAAAGAAGCAGCTACTCATAAAGAATCCAGTGAAGATTCTGATGCAGAAGTAGCAAAATTTGTCAGGAAGCTCAAAAGAGGATACGGGAGGTATAAAGGAAAGTTACCAGGTAAATGTTTTAACTGTGGGAAGGTTGGACACTTTTCTGCAAATTGTCCTCAAAAAGAAACTGGAGGAGATGAGTCAAGAGAGTTCAGAAAATCCGCTGGCAAAGATAGAGAAAGAAACGACTACCAGCAAGGAAGGAGAGGCTACCAGAATCAGAACAACCTATATACTATTCAGGATGATACAACAGATGAAGAAAATGCATCAGAAGATGATTACCATGAGAATGATAGAAAAGTAAATCTCTTCATGGCACTTGGTGAACCAATTGATGAAGATGAGGAAGAGGAGGATATTGAAGCTGAAGTGGGCTTGGAAGGTGAACTTATCAGTGCTCTTGAGGAATTGAGAAAAATAAGAAGAGAAATAAAAAGGGTCAAGCTTGCTGTAGTAGATGAACAAGATCTCTTGAAGCAATCTCTGGATGAGTCTAGTCAAGTTATATTTGACTTGAAATTGCAGCTAGAAGAAACTAAGAGGATGTGTGAAGGTACATCCTCTAATCTGACAAAGAAGGAAAAAGAGCATCAAGAGTTGGAAGTAGAGATAGTGAAGCTCGGAAAGGAGCTTGAAGAAAGTAAGGAAGAAATAAAAATAAGGAGTAAATATGAAGGCAACACTGAGGCCTTAGAGAAGATGTTGATCAAATAGAAGAAATCCAAAGACACTGGTGGTTTAGGATTTGAAGTAGGTCAAATTTCAACCCACAAAGATAAATTCGACAAAGAAATAAAGTTCACCTCTTCTTTTGAAGGTGAAGAAAAGAAGACTTTCACTGTAGGCAAGGATACAAACAAAAATACATATGCAGATGCTGTTGGAAATCGCCACTCAAATCAGTATACAACAATGAACCAAAGGCCACACTTCTTGTATCAACATCCAGATCCAAGGAGAAGTGCAAGGGTTGATCATGAAAGTTTCACCAGATTCAAGAACATGAAGGGAAGACCCCTGATGAGGCAGTCCCACTCAGGACCAAGGCAACCTAACCGATATGTTTCAAACTTTCATGTTACTATTACTGGTGTAACAAATTTGGGCATAAAATGGCTGACTGTAGATTATTTAATAAGTCCTCTATGAGTTATGGAAGTAGAAATCCATTTAATGCACTCTGTGATATGAATGCTATCTGCTATCAATGCAATGGATATGGTCATAAGAGTTTTGAATGTAGGAAGAATAAACCGGCACCCCACAATAATTTTAAGGATGTTCCCTTATATAAAGATGTAAAATGCTATAACTATCAAGAGTTTGGACATATAGCAAAGTTGTGTAAAAACCGGAAGATCAAACAAAAGAAGACAAATCTTGATCAAGAACGAGTGACTGTAATTTAGCACAATATAGCAGCTGACAAGAAGAAGGAAACCAAACCGGTATGGGTTGAGAAAGAAAAGGAAAAGGCAGAATCAAGTCTCATAGTGTAGATTTCCTTAGATGTTGAAAGGAAAAATCTATGGGTTGTAGATAGTGGTTGCTCCAATCACATGACTGGTGACGAAAGGAAATTTATCAAACTTGAAGACTAGAATGGTGGTTCAGTAAGGTTTGGAGACAACTCATCCATCAAAATAAAGGGAGAAGGCACTTTAAGTATTGATGGAAAATTGAAGACACATGATGTATATTATGTGGAAGGCCTAAAGCACAATTTGTTGAGTGTGAGTCAGATGTGTGACAAAGGTTACAAATTCACCTTTGATTCAACTGATTGCCAGATAAAGAAAGACAATATTGGTCAAGTTGTGGCAAAAGGAAAGAGAACAGATGGCAATGTTTATAATCTAAAGGAATACGATGAGTCCCAATGCATGTTAGGACAATTTGATGAAAGTTGGTTGTGGCACCGAAGATTAGGCCACATAAACTTTGATAACCTAGTTGCAGTAAGCAGAAAGGGGTGTGTGAGGAATATTCCACCCATCATCAAACCGGTAAGCACATTTTGTGATGATTGTGTGAAAGGTAAGCAAACTAAGGTGAGTTTCAAGACAAAAGAGAACAACACCTCAAGACCACTTGAAATTGTGCATACAGATCTGTGTGGTCCAACTAGGACAAGAGCACTTGCAGGAGAAAGATAGTTTATGCTCTTTATTGATGATTACTCGAGAATGACATGGGTCACCTTCCTGCAAGATAAGTCACAAGCATTTGAAAGATTCAAGATCTTTAGGAAGATGGTGGAGAAAGAAAGTGGGTACAAGTTAAAATGCTTAAAATCAGATCGGGGTGGAGAGTTTACATCAAATGAATTTGAAGATTATTGTGAAAACATGGAATCAGAAGGCAATACTCAGCTCCTAGGACACTACAGCAAAATGGTGTGGTAGAATGGAAGAACAAGACAATCAAGGAGATGGCCAGAACCATGTTAAATGAGGCTACTCTACCGGATACATATTGGAGGGAAGTTGTTCATACTACTGCATATACTTTGAATCGGGTTCAATTAAGAACAAACATTAAAATGACACCTTATGAGTTGTGGTATGACCGGAAGCCATCAGTCAAATACTTCAAAGTATCTAGAAGCATGCTTCATCAAGAAAGATATGGATGGACTAGGAAGTTTTGACTCAAGGAGTGATGAAGGAATCTTCCTTGGTTACTCATCTAACAACAAGGCCTACAAATGCTACAACAAAAGACTAAGAAGAGTCATTGAGAGTGTGCATGTAAAAGTTGATGAGGATATGCACAAACGATGTCAACCACAGGTTAACCGGTATGATAATTCAGGTGATGAAGAATCGAGGAAGCATCTAAGAAGGCTCCCAACCGATATGGGTAGCTGAATCACCCAGAAGAGAAAATTCTGGGAAATAAGAGTGATGCTGTGCAGACTAGAAGAAGAATTGCCCGAAATGATGAACAAGTCAACCTCTGCCTCATGAATGAAGTTGAACCCAAAATATTCAATGAGGCCAACAAAAGACAAGAGTGTATGGATGCCATGGAAGAAGAACTGCAACAGATTGAGAAGAACAAGACTTGGGAATTAGTCCCTAGACCGGAAGACAAGGACATCATTGGCACAAAATGGGTCTACTGGAATAAGATGAATGAAGAAGGTAAGATTGTTAGGCATAAAGCTAGACTAGTGTGCAAAGGATACTCTCAGGTAGAGGGGATTGACTTTGAAGAAACATTTGCACCTGTAGCTAGACTAGAAGCAATTAGAATGTTTCTAGCCTTCTTTGCCAACAAGGGTTATAAAGTATACCAAATGGATGTAAAATCTGCCTTCCTAAATGGAAATTTGGAAGAAGAAGTGTATATGGAGCAACTGGAAGGGTTTCTGCTGCATGCTGATGAGACATTTATGTGCCAGTTGAAGAAGGCCTTGTATGGTCTAAAGCAAGCTCCTAGAGCACGGTATTCAAGATTAGATCAGTACCTGAAGGAGCAAAGATTCAAAAAGGGAAGTGCTAATAGAAATTTGTACATAAAGAAAGATGGGAACCACATGATCATTATGGTTGTGAATGTAGATGACATTATCTTTGTAGGCAACAAGGACACCCTCTGCAAAGAATTTGTTGATCAAATGCATTCATAATTTGAGATGTCAATGCTTGGTGAATTAACATACTTCCTTGGTTTGCAGATATTACGACAAGATAAAGGAATCTTTATCTCACAAATCAAGTATGCAAAGGAGATGTTGAAGAAATTCCAGCTGGAAGATTGTAAACTGGTAAGTACCCCCATGGTGACCGACAACAAATTGAGCAAGAATGATGAATCACCAGTGGTGGATCAAACTTTGTATAGATCCATGATAGACAGTCTGTTGTATCTAACTACTTCAAGACTAGATATAGTTCATGTAGTATGTGTGGTGGCCAAATTCCAAGCTGCACCTAAGCAGTCACATATGAATGCTATAAGCATAATCTTTAGGTACCTACAAGGGACACTCAATTATGGATTATCGTATCCTAAACAAGGAAATTTTGTCTTGGAAGCATACACTGATGCTGATTGGGCAGGTTGCATTGATGATCGGAAAATCACAAGTGGTGGTGCATTCTTTCTAGGTGACCGGTTGGTCTCATGGCATAGGAAGAAGCAGGACTTAGTCTCCCTATCTACTATTGAAGCATAATACATTGATGTTGTTACATGCTGCTCTTAGGTGCTTTGGATGAAGTAGATCCTCAAAGACATACAGGTGGACATCATTGATCCTATTCTCATCTAATGTGACAATTCGAGTGCAATCAACATAGCAAAGAATCCGGTGATGCATTCCAGAACAAAACACATTGCTATCAAGTATCATTTTCTTAGAGAGAAGGTTGAAGGACAGGAGGTGCAAATGGATTATGTCCCTACCAGAGAACAAGTTGCAGACATTTTCAACAAACCACTATCAGTAAACACTTTTGAGTACCTACGAAACAAGTTTGGAGTTGTGTCTACTACCTAGGAAGGATTTGTATGGCTCAGGGGGAGATCCTAGCAATTAAAGGGGGAGCTTGGTATGGATCAAAGGGGGAGTGTACAGTACCCTTTGTCATTGTGTCAGAGGGGGAGAAATGTACCAGTATAAAGTGTCTAGCGATAAGTTGACATCAATGCCAAAGGGGGAGATTATTGGCATTTTGGCATTAAGTTGTCATTGATGTCAACCGGCTTGGCAAGGTCACTAGTGAGATAGAAAGGGTGACCATTATGATGGCACTTTACATGAGAGTGAGAAGACATGATGAAGGCTTATCGGTAAGGCTTAAACCGGGATGATGATTAAATAATAGCATGATGGTGGACAATCGGTAAGGCAAAAAATCGATCTGGAAGATGGTTGTTTGTCTATGATGAAGAGGCAGAATGCTAAAGTAATCACAAACCACAAGAGGTGAAGTTGTGTTACCGGTGTAGTGTACTCTACCGATTAGCAGAAGAAGAAGGTCTCACTGGTAAAAGGATGTACCGATATGAGTTTGCTTAAATGATCAAGTATGAATCGATTATGTGTTGGTGAGCCAAATGATTGACCATTGTGATGCCATGTGGAGCTGAGGTGGCAAACATGCTGAGGTTGGTGAAGCCTCCATCGACAGGGTTGTTGAAACAACTAGTCGACATTAATGAGACAACGACAAATCAAAGGTTCGTGACTAACTGATGCGGCTCAAGGAGGAAAGAAGATCAGAGGAAGATCAGGGAGCTGTTGGCGCTTGCATCAATGAAAAGGAAATCTGATTACAAGAAGATCGTGAAAAGGAAATAGCTAGGCGTTCTATTTGTCGATAGATTTCAAGGTAGGAAATCTTGTACGTAATTGATATCTTTAGAAAGTGTCCATTGGACAATGGAAAACATGTACAGATGCATCCCTAGAGTATAGGTGATTGATCCAAGACAGACTGGATCAGATATCATGCATATTGTGTCGAGAAAAGGAAACCCTAGTCGTTCAGTTTTTTTGAATGCATTGTTGGTGGGAAACCATGGTATAAAGAGATGAGCTTGAAACAGGGCAAGATGATGTTGTAGAGAAAAAAAAGAGAGAAGAGTGATTAAGTGCTGAGAAGATTTTGACCTTAGAATTCATTCTAAGACAGTTGTAGAGTAAGTGAGAAAGCAAACCAGTGAGAGGGTTTAACCAACAGTGATTGAGTACCGGTATAACTGTAAGTTCAACAATTAAGAAAACCGACAAGGTGTAGTAGAGCAAGGCAACATCCAAGTGTGACATAGAGTGTTGTGAAACTGTGAGAGAAGATGAGTGATAATAGTGGCCAAGAATTAGAGAAAGTAATCTCACAACCGGTAGTGTGAGATTCAGTGGAAGAGAAGACTATCAACCGATAGTGAGATATTTGATCAAGAGTTGCAGAATTCATTTTCAACAAGAAGCCTTAACTGTATCTAAATTGTATTTCAATAGACATCTCCAAGTTGTAGCTTGGTGCAGGGGTTGGTGTCCTAAATATTTGTAATTCAATGTTTTACCTGTGAGGCTGGATTGGAGCAAGAGAAGATGAGTGATAATAGTGGCCAAGAATTAGAGAAAGTAATCTCACAACCGGTAGTGTGAGATTCAGTGGAAGAGAAGACTGTCAACCAATAGTGAGATATTTGATCAAGAGTTGCAGAATTCATTTTCAACAAGAAGCCTTAACTGTATCTAAATTGTATTTCAATAGACATCTCCAAGTTGTAGCTTGGTGCAGGGGTTGGTGTCCTAAATATTTGTAATTCAATGTTTTACCTGTGAGGCTGGATTGGAGCAGTAGTCTCCAACAACTTTTCTCACTGAGGTTTTTCCCATATTGGGTTTTCCTCGCACATCTGGTGTTGTGAGTTGCATTTGTGTGATTGATCTCTTTGGTTTTCATTCCTTCTTTACCGGTTTGATTTTTTAATTTCTTAAGTTAGTAACAGGCATTCTGGAGTTGTTTTCAAAGGTCAAAAAGTTTTGTAACCATTGATTCACCCCCCTCTTAATGGTGATCTGTGTTCAACAATCCATGGATCTAGATGATTGAGTCCTCCCTTCCTCCTTCACGCATCCATTATCCACTCATCCTCATCCTTATCTATCCAAACTATTCCAAAAATTAAAAAATTAAATAAATAAATAAAAAAATCCCCCCCCCCCCCCCAAAAAAAAAAAAAGTAAAGAAAAATCATTTCATCCAATGGTGAAAACCACTTCTTGTGGAGCCTTGGGTAAGTACCATGATGAAAAATTGGCAAACAAGTGTCATGTGTAACTCCGTCATCCTCTTGCAGTCTATACTTGGAGGCAAGCTTCATCCATGCAATCAACCCATCCATCTGCATCTTATCTAAGTGCATTCTCCTTTCCTATCTTTGATCTTGACTATCCTATCTGTATCCTCCATCTCATATCCCTCATCCTATCAAAATGAATCCTCCATTCTTATCTTTGGTCTGGATATATAGAGGCAAAATAACGTATCTGCATGCATGCTTTGGAAGACACAAGCCTTAATAACTCTACCATCCATATTCATTACACATTATATTTCCATTATTATCCATCATCTTTCCTATCCTTCATTCCACTACCTCTACTGTGGGGCATTACACTCCTTTGCAACATAGTCCTTGGGTCTCCATCACCCTACCCTCCATCCTTTATTCCTACATATCTTATCCATATCCATCTACTCAATCCATTTGTCCCCTATCCAAACAATATCTCCATCCATCCATCCATCCTTTTACCAATCCGTGGTTCTCCCTTGTCATTGGTTCCAGTCAATTAAATCCTATCCACCAATCGACCCCATCTTATCCAATTTCTAATTCAATCTTATCTCATCTAATCATATTCTCCATCTCTTCCAACTCAATCATTAATCCCATCCCCAATTCAATCATATTCAATCATCTCATCCCCAATCTAATGCTATTTAATCATATATCTTTCTTCCAATCCTATCCAATCCATCAAACTAAGTTGTTCCCATCTACCTGAGCTCACGATGACTTGTGCTTAATCCAAGCACCCATCCATACTTTGCTAATCAAATCTAAGTGGGAATCCTCTCATCTACAGACCTTGCACATCCAACTTGTTTTTTGTCATACATCAATCTATCAACACCCTGCCCATCGTGATGAATCCTTCCCATGTCTGGCAGTTCATCCAAATCCATCACCTGTCCATTGGGATGCCTCCTTCCCTAGTCCGATAGTTTATCCAAATCCATTTCCTACTCTTGGAAAGAGATGTCAATTGGTCATGTGCATGTTGTTTGCATGCTTGAGCTTTTCACTTTGTTTTCATCTTGTGTCCCAAGACTACACTTGTTCAGGATTGCCTTGATCATCCTATATCTTGGTATGTCTTGGTTGGTGTATAGTGGGGCATAGTTTTCATGGTATGGTGTGTTTTAAGGTCTTTCTTGTACGAACCAACAACCCTACATTAGTGTTTATCAACACTTGTATGATTGTGTGCAAGGCATTTCTGTTTGACCGAGTGTCAGTCCACACCTTGGATCTTCATATCATCCTGATTCTTATAATCAGTGGTGCAGACTATCCATGGCAATATCAAATCTAGGTTTTCTCTCCATTATCTTCTCAACAAGAAATCATATCCACTCATTTCATTTCATTCATCCATCTCATTACATTCAGAGACTCCAATTTATCCATCTGTCTTCATCCTCCTCCTTTCTTAACCTAGTCTTCTAATCCATTTTGGGAGCACACCTGTGTTCTTCAAACCTGCTTGTCCTCTCGAGGGGGCATACAAATACTTCCTTGTCATCCTTCCTCCTCATAATTCTTCCTCATCTCATGATTGGGGCATAATGCTACTAGTCCTTATCCTTTTCTTCCACTATGTTTTATTCTTCTTTGATATAACATCATTTCACGACGCTATATCAAAGAGGAGAAAAATATAGACACTTAAAATTAATATTTAATTAATTTAAGCCTATCAACATAATTAATTGATTTAATTGTGTTACCCTTATTCTTCTCAGTGTTAATTAAATCTAATTTAATTAATTCTATCACTATTGTCCAATAATTAATTTATCAAATAAATTAATTATTCCCCTATTCTTCTAAAGTCCCCTCCAATAATTATTTCCTCTAAACCCACTCAGTTAATTAATTTTAATTAATTAACCTATTCATCTGATTCCTACAAATCACTTTTTCCTAATCCCACTCAACCTAATTAATCCTTCTAGAATATCTCATAATCATGCTTATCATTATTCTCCAATTTTTAATTCCCATTCATGTCACATCAACATTGAGTCTCTCAAAGAAATTCAAATTTCTTTGAATCCCTCAATGCATCCTTATTTTGAAATTTTTAATTCCTCATTTTAAAATTCAAATTTCTCCTCCCTTACCCCAAGGAATTTTATATTCTTCTTTATTTTCCCAAGACACCCTTGATCCTCGCCTTCTATCTCAAATCAATCTCAACCCTCCATAAGGAAATCAATATTGGCCCTTCATTGGCCTCCTCCAATCTATAAGCCAGATGATCATTCCCTCACAATGGATCCACCCTCTTCTCACAACATTCTTGGGTTGCCCATTTCTCCTCTCTTCCTTCAATCTCCCAAATCCAAAATCCATCTAAAATCCATCCAAAATCCTATCAAATCCAACCTATCTTGTTGAACACTTGGAGAGCATTCCACACACCCATCAAGGACCACTCCACTCAACCGAGGAAGGGGCGCATTCTTCACTTCATCGAAGGTCCAATCCGAAGGAGAAGGCAAAAATTAAAAAGGTATAAATGGTCATTTATTCTTTTGTGTGTTTTATGTGTTTGAATGCTTTCTTTGAACACTAACTGTTTAACCCTGCCTTGCTACATTTTTTCCCTCTTCAATATGCATCTCTCTTTTGCAATCTAGGGCATGATTTTATAGTGCCTTCATTGCATCTGCATCTCTCTTCTTCTTTTCCTCCTCATATTCAACATGCCAAGGTTCAAAGTTCCTTTTTGCATCTAACTCCACAACATAAACTATGTTCTTGGGATCCATCTTAATGGTCAGTTCGGTTGAACACTTGGTACATTTGAAGTAGAATCTGCATACTTGGATGCCTAAATATGTCTCACCATGTTACATCCCATTTGTGCCTTGGTGTTTTTTATGCTACATTACACCATGTTGTTTGTGCCCTAGTTATTTTATGTGATATTTACGGGATGTTAATCATGCCCTAGATGTTTATTTCATAACTTAGTGATGATGTCCTAGATGGTATTCGTGTCAGTACAATGAAATGATGAATTAGAACTATTAAATTGATGTTTTGATATTTAAGATGTTTTATTTTTGTTAATAATATTTTTAAAATGTCATAGTTGTGACAAGATTTCAAGATAATTGTTTAAATTGGTCAAGTGTGTGTGAGATTTCATTGTCCTCCAAGAAGGGAGGGAAAGTATCATCGGGTCATGAGGTAAGGAGAGGGAAAACTTGTGCCATTTGGAAACCCTAACCGTAAGTTAAGTAAGATCGACTCATATTGACCATATCTTTTGTCAGATTGTCACTTCAGGTAACCCCAATCTGGTCTATATAGGAGTCTTTAGGGTTTCATGACTCTAGGTCAAAGATTGGTTTCCAAGTTAATTTATTACTATTATTAATTGATTTATTTTTCTTATTTTTAATAATTAAATTAAAAATTGCATTTGGCTCGTGCTCGATAAATGTAAATATACATAGGATATATAAATATATTATGCTTATGTTCTTCCAACGTAAGGTCCACTTGTTCAATGCATTAGCTGATTCTATTATGGTTATTTTAATAAAGTTAAATATATATTTTTTAAGCATCACTAAAGCTTATATTGGTACTTAGCAAAGGTATCGAATGCTAAGTTTTTAGTTCCTGCCAACGGCAGAAACTAACGCAATTGTTTGATGCAATTTACTTTTTCACCTTGTCCAATGAGCGGTAAGAGTTTTGAGAGGTTGAATGCTGAAGCAAATGTTGACAAATTTAAATTGGAATAATACTTAATATGATAGTATTTATGTTTAATATGATTGGTGAAAGCCATTAAAATATTTGATTAAATGCAATTAATAATAAATAAATAAATAAGCCCAAAAACTTTAAGAATGCAATAAATCAAAATCATTAAATGTGTATGGGATTTGATGCATTTTCTGGAAACTCTGATTATCTGGAAACTTCCCAGACAAATAAGTTCGATTGTTTATTCATTTCAATGTTTTCTAGCTCATTTCGCTACGTCTGTCTACAAAACTATTGGAATACCATTCTAAAGAGCTCTGTAACTTGACATAACTTTTATAGAGGTCCATTGCAAGAGCTGTGTAACTTGACATCGCATTAATGCATATTTGTGTGGTAGCTTTCTTTGTCTATCGATGTTTCTAGCTGTTTCTAAATCAACTGTTGGTTGGTGGTGTTCTGCAAATACATAAAAGCTTAGCAGTGGCTTATTTCAGGCAGCCAAGAGAAGCGGATACTTTTATTTGAGTACTAAAGAGGTATGTTTAGAAAACCCTTGTTTCTGATCCTAAATCTGTGCAATTGTTGGAGTCTTCATTCTTGCGGCAAATGGTGCAAAGAAATTTAGCCAGAACCAAATCCTCTGTTTTGTAGCTGTTTTTTCAGGTTTATTTCTCTTTTCTAAATCCGTTTCTTTAGTTTAGAGCAGAGGCATTTTTCTAAATCTGTTTCTTTAGTTTAGGCGTGAAGCTGTGTTGGGTGTTACGCTCAGCCATTGTAAACAATGTAATGCTTAGTGCTTTCCAAAAAGCAAAATTCTGCAAGTTTCAAAATTTATTCAAAATTTATCTGGCATGTTACAATAAACAAAAATGAATTAAATGGAAAATCTGAAATATAAAAAGAGGGTTCTAAATAAAACCAGGGATACAGCTGAGCTCGTTCCTGGTATAAAAATTCTTTTAATTATAAGAAAATTAAGAAAATGTGATTAGCTTTAATTTTCAAATTGGGTAAAATACAATTGACACCTTGTCTGTCCACAAAACAATTGGAATCCATTCGAAAGAGCTCTGTAACTTGAGCTGTATAACTTGACATCCTTTTTACCCAGGCTTTGTGCAAATATTGAGGTAAACATATTTTCATTTTGCAGCTTCACAGGTTTTCTGAAATTTTGTGGAAGTTCTTTAGTTTTATTGAAATGGCTTACTCTGTTATGGTTAGGCTAATTTATTCATTTTTTTCCATGTTGTGGACTTTTCCCCTAACTATTCTGAGGCTAATTTATTCATTTTTTTTTCACGTTATGAATTTTTCCCCTAATGATTCCACAAAAATTCTAGACTGGAATTAACTAAAAAGAAGATTCCTCTACCGTATTTGGAAGTTATCATATCAATATTTACATTGTAGCAGCTGAGAAGCTTGGAGAAAACGAGGCAATCTAGAAACTACTATTACTGGAGACTACCAAGACTGAGAAGACTGGAAAGACTAGATGAATTGCATGGTATTGATTTTTCACAAAGTAAGTTTGTTGTGTCTTTTGTTACTGTATTTGAAAATTCTTTTTGTCTTCTGCTTCTAATTTTCCCAATTAAGTCTGCTTCATAAATTTTTTTCTATTTTTCTTTTTAAAACAGTCTCCTGATATTTCTTACGAAATTTCACAGGGATTTTTTCATGGACATTGACGGCAGGGTTAATCTAGTCATATGCTTAACACATTCGACTTTGAATCAGAAAATTTTGAATATGTAAATCCAATTCAAAAAATTGGTTGTTATGCATACTTTGTAGTTCTATTAGAAACAACAGAGATAAAAAAATTTAATTTATTGTGAGTTGTTGGAAATAATATTTAAAAAATAATTATTGTAGAAAATAATTTTAAATTTTATTAATAGGGATCAATTATAAGCACAAGCAGAACCTCCCAGAAAAAAGTCAGTCCAAAGTCCCCAAGGAGAGTTATTTAAAAAATAGCAATAAGCTCTAAAAATTAAAAATAGTGAAATTAGACAAGGATTGATTTCCCCATTTTTCCTTTTGTTTTGTTCTTTTAGCTACTGATTTTCTTCCAAATGAGGGGAATACAGAAATATTAGAGGTTCAGCATGAGAAATGGCAGTGTGATTTACTAGTTTGCCCTGGCTTTGACAACTATTGTCTAAGGCTCTTGGCAGCTGTTTGTTTGATGCATGTGGTCTTCCCACAAATTACCACGTCTTTTTAAACAACTTTCCTTCCAACATTTAGAAACCACTTTTGCTTCTGTGCTCTCAATTTCTATCTTAGGAAGTCAAATTAAAAAAAATATATAGATATACAAAGTATTTTAATAAGAAATGAAATTTTAATCTAGATTAATTGAATCCAGAAAGACTAAATATATTTATATCTTTTTGAAATGTTTAGAGTCAGTACAGATGATCTTTGAATGACATTGAATCTTTTTGTTTATGGCAAAATTAGAACAAAATCAAACATATTTTTTCTTTTAAAAATTTCCAAGCATTATTCTTCCTTCCTACAGTAAAAGAATTTCAAAAAAATTGACTAAATTTAATCTATTTCACATGCATTTTACCTATTGATTATGCTAACTTGAATTGGTTTGGTTTAGGTTTAAATTTTATATGATATAATATTGAATGCAAGTTCAAATTAAATAAGGGCATAAATTAGTTCAATTTTTTGTCATAATGCTAACAGAACTTAATACAAGTATAAAATTTATTGTTTTATTTATTTTATGACTTCAAATTATTTACAAATGATTTTTTCTTTAATGTTGTTATGTGGAAATCATCCACTAATAACAGCTAAGTTTGATTTGTTTGTGCAAATTGATTGTAATGTGCAATAGAATAATAATGAAAAATTTGCTTATAATTGTCCTTCTTATGAATCCCTAGTCAAAAGTTGCTTTTGGTTCTCGTTCTACTAAAATATTCTACGTATAATACACTCAAAATTTAACAACATAAGCATTTCATATTATTTACAAATATAGAGAATTGTTGAGTATGTTCTCTTTGCTCATGTGCCTTACAAGTTCAACTTCAATCTAACTATTTTTGGGTTGTAGCTTTTGTTTTTGTTTCAACTAGACATAGATAGTAGCTTATAATTAATATAGATCATTTTCTTAAAATATTGTACATAACATATTATACAAAGTTGTAGACCATATATTTTGAAATAGTTTTATTTAAATGCGTACTTGAAGTTATTGGGCAAGAAAGTTAACTTGCTCTCAATGTTAGTTTGATATGTTGGATCATTATTGAAACAACAATGAAAGTTGTGATAGGGTGTGTTCTATGGTCTACTGGTACCCCTACATTTGCTAGGTATTTTGTTATATGCTTTACAATTTTTTGATCAATAAACTCCCATTTGCCCTATTAATTGAAAATAACTCATGATACACATGTATACAGTGATGAGTGAAGTTTAATTGATCTCAATAATCTTTTATGCTTTCGTTTATACAATGCTCTACTTTTCATTTTCTACTCTACCTTTCACTACTTTTCCTTTTCCACTCTAGCTTTCACAATTCGAACACTCGGCAGGGACATGACGCTATGCGTCTCTTGTTTGTATAAAATAATGCTTATTTCAATGTCATTTTAATATCTCTTTATCGGGCATAAACAAGGAAAGTTGTGTGTTTTGTAAAGGCATTGAAAATTAATATGTGTAATAGTCGAAATATAAAAGAATAAGTTCACAAGAATTTGGCATGATTTTCTTGTCTTCCCTGTCACGAAAGGGCATGAAATTGGCATGAGGAGGATGAAGGAAATTCACGTGACTGCTAAGGATTAGGGCAAAATGGACAATCCGCCTCATTTTTCAGGGATATATGACATGTTTTTGGGAAAATGATGGGAGGAGGGAAAAAGGGTTTGAGAAATATTTGGAGCTCTGTATCTTGCTAACGTTTTCCTTCATTAAGCGCTGGTTAGTTCTTCTGGAAAAAACTTAGGAGGGTTCAAGTAGCTGAAAAACTACACAGAGAACAATATCAAGTTGAGTTTCCTCCAAACCTCCAGGTCATGCTAATTTAATTAAGCTAAAAAAAAAGAGAGAGCTTGAATATTCAATTCTTCTTTCTAAAATAAGGAAGGAAAAATATGTTAATTAGAATTGTTTGTATTATATGTTTAAGCACCTCAAATGTCTTAATGTTTCTCATACTATGACTTCTAGCTATGAATGAGAAGATTTTATGGACTATGAACATAGTAATTGTTCTCGTCTTATCGTAGCTAGTTATAACAACTCTCCTTTCAACTAAATATTATTCTTTCGAATTTTCAGCAGGGTTTAGCTGTATTTTGTAATTGTTTTAAAAAAATAATAGAAGAATATAATTGCCTTTGTAACCCTTATGGAAGGAGAAAGCACAAGTCTGAGACAACATAAATATAAATATATATATATATATATATAGGCGTATAAGTATGTGTGTGTGTAGAAAACTAAAATCGTATCTTAGGAAAGGAGAATGGGTAAGAGAAAAACAACAATATGATTTCATGATGGGCTTTTATGATTTATGATGTTATTGCATCAATACATGAAGGACTTATCCTAAGAGCATTGTATTATCAATTGGAGGTATAATCATTCAATTGAGAATTTCCATTCAAGCATTTCAATTCAAATTTCCATTTCCTATTCTTCATCGATGTAAAGATGAGTCCCAACCCTGGGTTTGACTAACTTTAGCAAACCCTTATATAGCCCCAAACACCATTTTTCTCCTTTTGTGTGCAGATCCAAGTTCAGCTACAAGTTTCTAACAGAAACAGAATATGGAAAATTGCTCAAGACCCAAAGATAGAGAACCTCTCCAAATTTCTATAATGCATTAGCATTTCTATTATTAAAAAAAATACACTCAAACATTGCAATGACAACAAAGACATGTCATGCATGATGTTCATTCAAAACTTAAAAATTATATGGGTAGTTGGCAGCCCTTAAGCCATTTTACCTTTCCTAATATAGGGAATTAGCTGTATTCTCTAATACTTTATGCAATGATTTATGAGAAGGTTAAAACAAAAACTTCATATGAGAATATAACTCAAAAAATAAATGAAGTTCGTGGAATATGACTGAGACATGTAAGTCAAGTACATATAAGGGCAAAGAGAGAGACATAACACTGGTAACATCTCTAAAATTAATTTTGTTGTTAGATGATTATTGAAAATTTATATCAGTTTTGAAGCTCACCAAGGTAGACTTAACTAGTAAGCAACTTTTACTTATGGTTAATGGTTAATCAATCCTTAGTATGAATAGGGTTAGATAGACATAAGGGAACTTAGTGGTGTTCCTTAGAATATAAATGAATAATATTAAGCTTTCCAGAATGGAACAGTGAAATCTCTTATTCATAATTCATGTTGAATACATAAATTAGGTATAAACATGAGGGTTAGATACCCTATTGCCTTCCTTACATTTTTCCCACTAAGTTAGTGTTTTTCAAACTTAGACCATGAAATAGTGAAACTAGAGAGGAACAAGAATATCTTTACAAATAGTAAAGTTGAATCTTAATTTTAAATAAGTTGTGATGCTCAGTGGGAAATAATGTTCAAACTCAAATATATACTTTGTGAATGAAATCCAAGTGATTGACAAGTGGACATCCGCTAATTGAGTTCTTAGGAAAAAACTCATGTCCTAGAAGCTCAAATTGCAGCCATGAAGGGTTAAAAACCATATGCAACTCAATGGTTAATATTAGCTAATAGAGGTCAAGTATGAGCCACTTTTCATGAGTAAACAATATTGAAAGTGTGTGAACTATGAACTATTCAACTGTTGTAATTTAAAGACCGATAAATTTGTATAGGGAATTGGCACATTAATAGAAGGATAGTGATTTATGCATATCCATTAAGCATGGATTCATTCTTATACTTGTGAGAGAGAAGGTTTCTAGCTCAAGGGCACAAGTGTGAACTCCAAATTTAATTAAACTAGGGTTCTTTCAAAAGATGGGTTACACCCTAATAGTATCAGTCACCTCAAGTTTGTTGACCAACAAGTGAAACTTGGGTCCAAACATAATTGATACCCAAAGAACCCTATAGAGTCAAAATGGTCAACATAGAGATAGACATGATGACTTGCACACTTTCGGGAATTTAATTCGATCGAGTAGGGTTATGAACTATGATTTCATGATTTAGCGTGATTGCAAATACATTAAAACTTCCTGCCAAAGAGATGCTATTTCTACAAGCGTCAACTAGTTTGTTAATCCAGATACAGAATCCAGTCAGAGGTCATGTTAGTTAGGGGTAGCCTATAGTGTATGCCTAACAAGGGATGTGTGTAGGATTATCCACTAGTTCAAATGGCATGAGTTAGGTTTTTTGTTGCCTCCCTGCGAAAGGTCGGGCTAATCCAGTTGGATGTGGAACGAGGAACTAGTAAGTTCGTGGTTGGGCAGAAAAGTGCCCTAATGATACTTTTCCTCCTCATTGGTCTGATGGTAAAGTTATGAAAGTTCAAAATATTGGCATCTAGAAAAATGTATTTTCTGAACCTCTCTTTCATTAAAGTTGAAATGCTAAAGTTACATTTGTAATTACTATTTTACTCATGGCTTAGATTTATGATCAATTCAAGTTTCAGATCAATGTTGTAACAAAAAAAAAAATTGCAAGCTTTTTCCTTTCTTTTCTGCTTCAAAGATGTAAAAGTTGTTATTTCAAATTTGCATAGGTTGTTGCATGTTACACACCAATAAAATCCTCTTTGCAATAATTGAAATTTGTACCCTTGTAAATATAATTTCCACAAGTATTGCAACGAATACTCATGGGGAGTATCATGCGCACTAGTATCTATCTATTCTTGGGGTGCCTTCTTCTTGGTATTTGGGAGGGATCAAAACCTATGAGATAGTATTTGTTCAATACCTTTCATTCTCCCATTGTTTTGGTTTATTAAAATCCCCAAAATCTCAAGATTCTACATAGATTGTGAGAAAAATGGGCTGTTTGCAGAAGAATTTACGAAACCCTAGGCTACTACAATATAATTTTTTTAACCAAAACCAATTTTAGTATACCTGCTCCTTCAATTTGCAATTGATTTCTTGCTTTGAATTTCACGTTCTTTGTGACTTGCCACTCTCCTGTATCTCGGCCTCTTCAATGGCTAAAATCTCGATCTTTCTGCGCAGCGAAAAATAATGATGCCTATAGACACTCAAAATTGTCATGTCTAATTAAATAAATATTTTATTTATTTAATTATCTAAGCCTAATTCTTCTATTAATTAAATAAATTTTTATTTATTTAATTAATTCATTTATCCTCTTCTAGCCTTATTTCTCATTTAAATAAATACATTTATTTATTTAAATTATCCCTTTCCTAAATTAAATAAATATTTTTATTTATTTAATTATCCTACTTCTTCTATTAATTAAATAAATCTTTATTTATTTAATTAATTCATTAGCTTTTTCTACACATGACACATGTCATTCATCTCTTAATTCATACACTACCTACCTCTTTCATTATTTTACTATTTTCTCTACCTACCCTCTAATCCTAGCCGACCTCTCTTTTTACACCTCTCAATCTTAACCCTCCATTTCTTATTGTGTCTTCTATTTAAGGAGATGCTTTCTTCATTGTCGAACCCTAACTACTTGATCAATTGACTACACTACGATCCTACTTGCAACCACATTCCGTTCTTTGTTGAGCTCTTGTGCATATTAAAATCTGAGAGCAAATATATCAAGCAAGATCAATGGAGATAGGAAGAATGGAGATCAAAACCCTAGTGGACATGTGATGGTATAATCTTTGTGATTTTGAGTTATTTGCATTGTCTTAGGTAATCTTCATATGTTATGGTGGATCTTTGTTGATTGTTAGGCTAGGGTTTAGTGGTTGGATTCATTTTAGCCTTTCAATATTGTTGTTATTGTTATCCATTTTCACCATAAACATTTTGGCACGCCCGGTGGGACATGTGGCCGGAGGTAGAGGATGCAGGGATGGACGCAGAGTATTCTGCATATTGGGCAGAGCATCCCTTTCCGAGGTTGACAGATCCGGGAGAGCTGCTGGAGGGAGAGGTGGGAGGGGATGATGATGATGATGAAAAAACATATTTAATTCCATATTTATTAATTTATTTTCTATAAATAGCAAACTTTCTATACATATAAAATTCGGAGGACAACTATATTTAGAAAGTTAATAAAAAATTAAAAAAACATTTAAATAAAATTATTTATGTAGACTGCACTTAACTCTAATGTCATCCATTTACTTTCTGTATTGTTTTTTGTTTTCTATTTATTTAACATTTAATTAATTTTTAATATTTAGTGTGTATATATATATAGGTATATAGGTGCATTCTTATATTAAAAATTCTAACTACCTTATTAAAACAGTTTCTCGGATTTGTAAATATAGAAATTCTAGGTTCCAAAAAAGAAAGGATAAAAAAGAAAGGTGAGGAACAATGGAGTAGAAGAAATAAGGACAAATGAGTAAAAATTGCCATTAAAGGAGTAGAGAAAATAAGAATACAGTAAAATTGTGGAGAGGAATAAAGGAGGAGAGTAAAATTATTTGAATACTTATAATTATATTTCTAAAAATAGAAAATGTAATGGTTATGTTAGTAATTTTTTTGCTCATATTGTTTGCCCCAACTTCTATTTATATTTAATAAAATTAAAAAAAAATATAAAAATATATTTACAATATAAATATTATAAATTCTATACCAATTTATATACCATACAATAAATTATTTAATATAAAAACATAAAAAAAATTTAAGTATATACCCTATCAGAAGTGGATCATGTGATTTTAGAAATTGACAGTGCAAATTGTTTGTTAGGGATGTAAGACAATGAAAGTAATCCGAACCGTTGAATTTTTGCTATTCTTCATTGGTCGGTTTGTTTGTTTTTTGCGTTCATTTGCATTGCAATAATTTTGAATTTCCATTTGATTGCTGACGTCGAAGATAATTTGGAGCTATGTTTTTTTATGTTTTTGCTTTTTTTCGTAAACCACTGCAGTTTTCGTTTGCCATGGGCCAAATATCTTTTACTTTTAATTTTCCATTTCATTTGCAGCTAAAATTTGTAATGTCTTTTGCTTTTTTTTGGTACACTACACTTTTTGTTTGCCATGGGCCAAATATCTAAGAATTTTGCACTTGCTTGAGGAGCTCACAACATAGGACATGATAGGATCTCACAAAGATTGTTTGAGGAGCTCGTAACTTAGGGCATGACAGGAGCTCAAAGAACACAGGAGCTCGAAGGACAAGGCATGCAAGACAAAGGGTTTAGGGCTCGCAGATGAGAGTTTTTCTTTAAGACATACAAAGCCTTGTTTTCTTGAACCGTGAGCTGGCCTTCAAGACGGAGTAGAGGGCACAAAGAGGAGGGAAAAGGGAACATAGAGCAGAGATTTGGAGATAGATAGACAAGCTTTGTTTTATTTGGAGATTTTGTCTACAACTTTTCACAACAAAGTTGGGAGTAGGACCAAGGTAGGGTTCTTTGTTGGTGTGCATCAATAACATGGGAGCCTCCACCCAACAGTAGACATGTACAAACACATCACAGGTTAGTCCCACCCAACACATATTTTAGAGTATTTTATGTCCTCAAACCATAAATCAAATAATGTCAAAATAAAAAATAAGGATTAAAAATTATTATAGAAACAAACTTTGGTAATGGCAGCACAAGAGAGTCAAATCATGGAAATCAGTATGAATAAGAAATATTTACTAGATGGTGTTGAAACAAATAAAGTTATGGTAGAAACTGACCTCAAAAAGACAACAAACTAGAGTATGTTGGCAATGCCAGAGGTAGATGTGGTGGAAACTAATGGTAATAACATAATAGTTCAAGTTAAGTCAACAAGACCAGAGGTAAACATAGAGGGTAACTTTGAAACATTTGGTAAGATGCAAGCAATTAAGTAGAAACCGAGCTCAGGGACTATTATGTGAATAGTAACCCATGGGGGTTACTTAATCCCTATCAACTTTCTCACAAGTTCTCCAACAAACCCCCCAACTAGTATCATGAATCTAGTGCTTGATGCCCAATTAAGGGGGGGAAATGGAACTTGGGGGATGCATGTTAGGATTCCCTCAAGTTAAACTTCCAAATACGATGGAAAAATGTGTTTATGTAAATGCAAAACAATACAAAGGAATCCTAAGGCGCAAGAAGATCCAAAAAAAGAGATATGCAAAAAGCGGCTATTTTACCAAAAATAGTGAGTAAAACATCAAATGCAATGCAGAACCATCAATACCAAAACAAGGAAAAACATAACAAAGGAAAGGAAAGGTTGAGTCCATCACATACAAAGCAGCTTGAGGTTCAAGGTCAGCTAGAAGATAAGGAGGAAAATGTTGTATACGAGCCTAAAAGTATTTATAGCCCAAGCTCAACACCTTTAACATGGTGTCCAAAGTTATACGCAAGTGAGTTATTAGACATGTAGGAGAGACTTCAGTCCCTAGAAACAAGGGGTCATTTTGAAGACATTAAGATAAAGAAAATCACTAAAACTAATTGGAAATTAACAAAGGAGAACAAAATCACTTAGAGAGGAGGTACATTATTTACAAAGTAACATGGAAAAATATGAACAAGAGCTGATTTCAATCAAGTAGATGTTAGAACAAATCAAAACAGTAGAAGAAAGTAAGGTAAAAGTGAAAGAAGGGAGTAGTGACTCACAAATTAAAGAGATTCAATCTTCAATGGGAAATATGGAGATAAAATAAAACCAACTAAGAGAACAAATTGAAGAGGCCAAATCTTGGACTCAAGTGATGAAAGGACCATTAGGAGTACAAAGTAAACTCATAGAAAAACAAGTAAGGAGACAAACAAGAGAAAAGATGGACAAAAGTGATAGGGTTGTGAATATCATCATTAAAGGGTTGAAAGACTACATGGAAAAGGAAAACACAAAAGAGTTAACAAGGGACTTTTTTAAAGACCAACTACAATTGTCAGGAGTCATTCAACAGGCACAAAAGATTGGAAAATGAATAAGAGATAATAGAGGCAGACATGTAAGGGTTACATTAAGGAATATAGGAGACAAAAACATGATACTAAGAAACAAAAGGTTTCTCAAAGGTACACAAATATATCTAGACGAGGAGCTAACAATAATTCAACAAGAAGAAAGGCAAAAAGAGTGGGAAAAAGTAAAGGTAACAACAGACACTAGAAAATGGGCTTGGTTACAAAATGGAAAGGCCCAAATCAGCGATAGATTGATAGACTATAAGAAATAGGAATTTGGGCCCCCCCCTGAGAATACTTAACAATGGTAAGCTAGAATTGTAGAGGTTTCCCGTGGAGAAGAGGACCCGATTTAGGGACCATAGCAGTAGATAAATATATTATCATTCTCATAGAGACACATGAGCATGAAGGATGTAAAGTTCCAGAGTTTGAGGGATACACAAAATCTTCAGTGTAGATTGAATGAATTGATAGTGGAAAAGGACACAAAGGAGTTACAATTTTGATTAAAGAAACTTGGGGCAGATTTATAAAGGTAGAAAAAGAAGATCCAAACAAGCAATATATATGGTTGAAAATAACAAAAAATCAAGTAACAATAAGGCTGAAATCATGCTATTTCACCCCAAAAGGATCAAAATCATAAAAGAAAATGAACCTAGATCGAGAAGATCCATATTCTTCACTAAAAAGACATTTTTGCATTTAACACCTTGGGTGAAGTCTTAATAATAGGAGACCTTAATGCTAGGACACCAAACAAACAAGCCCTCAATTTGGAAAGGAGCTGCAAAGAAAAAGGTGACCCTCTATGGTTAGAGGAGAAGAGCGATCAAAGTTGGGAAAGAACTTCACAGGATAGTAAGGGTAATGTTACTCATTTTGGGGTAGAATTTCTGAGTTTATGCAATTTGTACAACATGGTCATATGCAATGGTATGAAGACATGGCCAAAATCAGGAAAAATCACTTGCAAAATGTACAATTGTCAAAGTGTTGTAGACTATGTTATTTGTTCGTAAGATTGCACTTCAAGGTTAATGAAGCTAAAGATAGGATAATGTCAAATAGGGCTAAAATAAAATCATAACCCAATACATCTAAAGTTGTCCATTCGCATAAACATGCAGCATGAGGAACAAACACACCCTAAACAAAAGAAAGCACCCTCACAAGGGAAAATCCTCATGACTCAAGAGAATCAAAAACTCTTCAAGGCTGCCCCCAAACAAGTTATTAAGGAATCAATAAATAATCCATATCATCTTGTGAGAAAGGATATGTTGGTTCACTTGATTCACAAAGCTCTAGTTGTGTGTAAAAGAACTAGATCCAAAAGACACGCAAAGAGCCCTTTCCCAACAAATCCTTCATTTGATGATGAGTGCAAGTTAGCAAAAAAAAAAATCTACGAGAAGGTGGGATGGACAAGGAAAGTAGAACTAATTACCCTTGGAAAACCAAACCCCAAAAGATTTTGGAAAAAAAATACAACAAAAGAGAAAACAAATAGAGAACAATATCACAGTATGTCAATGGTTTGAATATGCAAAGATGTTATATGAGCGTGGCCAAGATAAATAGGAACCTTTGGTAATTAATGTCACTACTGACCTATTTAACATTGAAGATATTGAATAGGGTATAAAGAGGCTGGCAGGGGGAAAGACACAAGATATAGATGGGCTGCAAGCAAAATATCTAAAATGGGGCATTGATGTCCTTGCACCTCATATCAATCGTGAATAATGTCACTCAAGAAGGTTTTCCAGAAGGTTGGACAACTAGTGTCATAATCCCTCTTCACAAAAGCGGTGATATAAACAATCCATCAAATTACCGCACTATTAAGGTCAATCCCCTTCTTGGGAAGTTATTTGGAAGCATGATTGAATGAAGGATTAAAGTAGTTGGGCATAAATAAAAGGAAAAAGAGCCAAAGGATAGGTTGGTTTTAGACCAAAACATTCTACTTTAGACCATGGTGTTACACTTAGGTTCTTGGCTGAAAAAATATGGAATACCCAAGGGGGAAAGGCCTTTTGTTGCTTTGTAGACTTTAGAAAAACCTTTAATATGGTTCTACGAGACAAACTATAGAATAGGACAGAGGAATTGGGTGTTCCAAAGGTACTTAGGGTTGTAGTACATAGACTAAATGAGCAAGTCAAGGCTAAAATAAAAACCTCAGAGGGAATGTCTAAATGTTTTGGCAGTGATATTGGGGGCAAACAAGGCTACTCACTTTCCCCAATGTTTTTTGGGCTATATATTGATACATTAGAAGAATGGCTAAACAATACTAGTAGAGAAGGAGCCCAATTGGCTAATTATGTAATAAAGTTACTTCTACATGCAGATGATCTCATATTAATTGCTAAAACCGCCAAAGGGTTGAGAGAACGCTTGAAAATACTTGAAGCATTTTATCAGGAAGTTGGGATGCAAGTGAATATTAGCAAGAACAAAGTGATGATCTTCTCCCTAAAAAGAAGTAAAAAGACACAAAATGACTTTATCTCTAAAGGCAGGCCATTGGAAGTGGTGAGTGAGTACAAATATCTTGGACTCAATTTTCACAACAAGCTTAGCTAGGAAACGTGTAGAGCAAAAAGAATTCAAGGAGGTTGGAAAGAATTGTACTCGCTACAAAATAGGTGTAGAAATGTTGAGTTATGGGATTGGAAAACTAGGAAAATGCTTTTTGGTTTGCTGGTCACTTCGATGATTCTTTATGGATGTGAAATTTGGGGTAGCAGTATGTCATATCAGAAATAGAGACAACTAGAAAGAATGCAAAAACACCTAATCATGGGTAGTTTAAAAATTAAAACTATTGTTCCATATGATATTTTATTGACAAAAATTGGCACCTATCCTTTAGAAGCTTCAACGATGGTGTGTTTGGTAAGTTATCTAAAGAAGATTCAAAATATGCAAAAACATCGTTGGCCTAAGTTGATCATGGAGGAAATACTAGATAGAAGGAAGCACACATGGATGAAACAAAATGAGAAATGGATGAAAAAATGGGACATGAGTATTCAGGAATGTCTAGACACTAATGCGGAAATAAAAAAAATTGTGGAGGAAAAATTCAGGAGCAGTTTATGGGCAAAACAAGTTGGGCGTAAAAAAGTCTATTATATCACAAAATTCAACCCCACAGGAGACTAGGAACAAAAATCCTACATAGGAGCGAATATTAAATGGAAAGCAAAAATGCTAATGGCTTAGTTAAGAACCAACTCTCATCACTTGAGGTGTGAAACAGGTAGATGGAAGTTACCTAAAGAAGAATGGGAAAAGAGAATATGTCTATTTTGTAACATAGGAGTAGTAGAGATGGAGCAACATTTTGTAATGGAATGCCCGACATACAATGACATTCATGTTATTTATGAAGACATTTTGAAAACGAACAATTTAAACACATTGTTTGAAGAAACACAACTCGAGCAAACAACAAGTCTAGTGATCAAAACTCACTATAGAAGAGGAAATCTTGAGAAGAGGTTACACATTGATTAAGATCCTAATGCCCTCTGTTTTGGGGTGTGTTGTATATGGGTCCCATAGGTTGCTTTGGCCTTGTGGATGTTATTAAAATCCATCATTCATTCATTTCTTTGAAAGTTAAAGAGAAACAAATATATTTACAATAATACAAATGTAATGCAGTTCTCGTAACAGGCTGAGATTTTATCACTCAAGTTAAAGGTCGAGCTTAATTGACACTCTAAGCTGATAGTTTTGGTGGTTGGGCCCACGTATCTCGTTAAACATTTTTTTCTACTTTCGAATATATCATTGTCGTTCTCATTTCTGTTGATTTCGTTGATTCAAACAGTTTTGTTTGCTCTTCATGTTTTATTTATCACATATGTGTTGGGAAATAAAAAGGGGACAAGACTGTCATGCTATAAAGGGTAGCAAATACTTAAACTTTATTTTTATTTAATGCATTAAATAACAAATAAAAAATGTCTAACTTTTATTTTATATATTTGAAAAAAAATTGCGATGTTTTTGTAGTCTTTTGTATCTTTGGGAGTTCCATTTTTGATATTTTATTTTTTCAATAAAAGTGGGCATGCCACTAAACTATATTTTATTAATATTGAAACTTTTTATTTTTATTTTTAAGATTTAATAGTTGTTAATAATAAATTATTAATATTTATTTTTTATTAGTAATTATTAATAATTAATATTATAAAAATAGTTAAATTTATTTTATATTTTAATTTTTAAAAATAAATTATTTATAGATTATAATTTATATTTAGTAAGAATAATATATTTATTTAATTATTTTAAGGATATTTAAGCAATTAATAGTTATTAATTTTTTATTTATTTTATTGCAAGTCATATTAAATTAAAAATTAAAAATCAAGAATAATTTTTATTTTTTTAATGCCTGGTAAACTTTTTAACATGATCGGTGATGCTGGCATGACACGCCCTCTACCTCCATGTGAAGTACTTTTGACCTGGAGCTATGAACCAGTGAAGCCACAAATGGGGGACCTCATCCCCACACTTCACTTGTTCAAACCTGCGAGCACAACGACCCAACGACGACACAAGGCCTGTGAGCACAGTGGCCCAATAGGGATTTGAACCTTGGTGGTTGCTTCACCAATGAAGTGTTTTAACCGCAACACTACACGTCCAAAGACAAAAATCAAGAGTAATTTATGAATAATAATTTTTTTAAAATTAAAATTGAAAAATAGATTTAATTATTTTAATAATGTTAACTATTAATAATTTATATTTTGTAAGAAATTAATTTTGATTGCTTTTTAATATTTTTGAGCAATCAATAATTATTAAAAAATTGCAAATGCACAGGATGACTTCGTTGAAAGAGCTTCAAAAACTTTCAAAGTGAATTCAATTAGCATAGTTTTAGAAGGTTTTGAAAACCTCGTTGGAGCCTAATGAGGTTTCGAAAACCTCATCAAGCTCTGAAACTAATATTTAAACTATGGAACATATAATATAATATGGCAGAGTCGAGCGGGCGATTTGGTTTTAGGAAACATGAGGGTTTCTACTACAGAGGAGGAACTGGACAACGATGGTCGTTTGGGAGGAACTCTAGTCACGGCTGGAAAAACAGTTATCGCCACCAGACGATGCAGAATTCTTGGTCATGGAAGACTCTGGGGAATACAAAGTTTTGGAACAGAGCAGGAGAAGACAAGCCCAAAACTCCACAGATGCAAAAAGCAAGTTATTTCCAGGGCTATCGAGATTTTGACTCTAGTCCAAAAGTGGACTTCAGAATGGTGCAGGAGAAGTTTTGGCGACCGAAACTCTCCACAGAAGCAGCTAAGGTCCTAGAGGTAAACCTTAATGCCGAAGTTAGTAGAGTAATGTCTATAGAGATTTCAACCGATGGATGGAAGGATTCACTTAGTTTTTTGTCTGATAAAGCCCTTTTTGTCAAATGGGGAGGATTATGGTCAACTTTTTCCAAATTTAGGAACTAGCTTGACAAAAATTTATAGGAGTTGAGAAAATACAACACCACAGGAGCCTGAAGATCTTCTGCAAGCCGAATAACCTGTTACAAGGAGAAGCAATGAAGCAAAATGTGAAGAACATACAAAACACAGAGAATATGCTCAAAAAGAGAGAGCTCAATATTCACAAAAATATGTAATGTGATTCTTACAATGAAAAGAAAGAACTCAACCTTTAATAGGTCAAGAAACCCTAAAAAGGGAAAACCTAGGTTTGCACATAATAATTAATTAAAACAATTAATTATATGCACCTAAAGTTAGCTTAAGTGTAATAGAGATAAAGGGAACTTAAATAATTAAACAAAGAATGTTTAATTAATCAAGTAAATACCCGAATACTCTAACACCCCCCCTTAAGCTAGACTTAGGGAGAAGCTAAAACCTAGAACAACTACTGAAAGCATGAAAGATGGGTCCCGGCAACAAGGCTTGATCAGGTACCCAAATACAATGAAATCTCTATGAACTGGAGAAATAGAGAAAACCACATGGGAACAAAACTCTACTCCAAAAAGAGATGGAAAAGAATATCACTGAAGCATGAAGACCCTGCAAACTTTGTCGAAGAATAACTGTTGATCTGAAGAACATCCACTGAACTAGAACATGACCAGGTAGAGAAGACTGTAATCTGCATGAGTGCCCTCAAATGACACTACTCGAATCAGGAGGCAAACAAGGCAAAAACAACTGAAATCGAAGATGCAGATGGCATGAGAAACCAAAGCCTGAAGAGCTGATCAATCGAACCACGGAAGCATTAGAACCAACAGGATAAACCTCCCCATAATGCGGAAGTAGGAGAGGGACAGGAACACTGAAAAGGACAGCCAAAAACAACTGCATGACGAAGAACCAAGAACATCAAAGGTGCTGAGACACATCATCATGAGGTGAATGTCATGGAAGGAACACTCACTTGACAAAGGAAGATGGCAAACAAAGGCAAACATCAACCCCCTCATGGCACTTGATCAACAGTGCATGTACAACAAGACACAAGATATGCAAGATTCCAAGTAAACAATGCATGATGGCACTTTATCTCAGTGCATTTGCATAATTACAAGCTACAATGATAAGAAGACTGGAAATAGAAATGAGAACCAAAACAAAGACACCCTACTCAGAAAAGAGATCCCAGGACCTGAAACAACCACGATATCCACCAGAGTGCTTAAAAGCAAAAAACTGAATAAAATATGCATGGTCCAAAATCTGGAAAAAAACTCATATTTCTGGAAAGTACACAGAACACGCTTTCCGAAAATATAAAGTTTTCGAAAAACGGAGGTCGGATGCTCATTCTACATCTCCCGGAGTGCAAAAAAGAGACCTCACTTTGACTGTAAAAAAAACAGTCAAATAGAAAAATTGGAATAAATTACCAACACCATGAGGTCGGCCTTGGAACCAGCTTTCCGACGCCTATTCGTTCTCGAAAAAACGACTCCGTTTGCCCATTCTAGGGCCCTGGAAGTGCAAAAAAGAAGTCCGACTTTGACTAGTAAAAAACACAGTCAAACCACAAATCTAGGAAAAAAATATACCACCACAATGTCCGGCTCGGAATCACCTTTCCAACGCCTATTCGTTCGCCAAATTCTGACTCCGGATGCACAATCTAGGCCCAAAAAACCAACTCCCTCTCAAAAAGACTAGAGAGGAGGGGTTGGTGGTGCTCTAGGCGGAGGTGGCGCTCGGGCCGAGCGGAGGTGGCGCTCAGGTCGGGCGGAGGTGTTGCAAAAGCGGAGCGGCGCTCGGGCTGGGCAGAGGTGGCGCAGCCCGGTGGAAGCGGCGCTGCTCAGGCGGTGGTGGCTTGCCGGCGGGGTGGGAGCGACGATCGGAGCGCCGGGAGCGGCGCCGGAGAGACAGCCGGCGGGAGAGCACGGAGCCGGAGCCGGAGGAAAGTCGCCGGAGCCAGAGCGGGGCGGGAGCCGGAGGAAATGCAGCGGCCGGCGGGGACTGGAGACGGAGCCGGCGGCGGCCGAAGAAACAGCGGCGGCGGCCGAAGAAACAGCAGCGGTGGCCGGAGGCCGAAGGCCGGACTGACAGGTCTGACAGGCTTGTCAGTCCGGTACCCTTCGGTACCCCCAAACCCCAAAAAAAACTTTCCCAAAAAAATTTTTTTTTCTTAAAAAGAAACAAATCTCCCTTTTTTTTTTTCACCCCTTTTTTTTTTCAAAAGAAAATTTCGGCCTGCATGCCGTAAAAAGGCAAATTTTTATTTATTTTTTAAATTTTTTTTTCTCGATCTGCGTGCCAGGGCCGTACGGCCTAGATCTGAGAAAAAATTTGCTCCCAGAGGCTTAGGAACCAAAATAGGTCGAATTTTATATGACCATAGGGGTTTTCGGGCCTTCTGAGCACGATGGTGTGGTCCGTTTAGGCCCAAAGTACTCAGAAAAAAAGCTCAAACCCTAGGTACACAAAAAAAATTCCTGAAACCCCAGATCTGCTTCCAAAGCCAAAAATCTCAAAACAAGAACAGGTAGCTGCAGATCTACGCTCTGATACCATATAGGAGTTGAGAAAATACAACACCACAGGAGCCTGAAGATCTTCTGCAAGCCGAATAACCTGTTACAAGGAGAAGCAATGAAGCAAAATGTGAAGAACATACAAAACACAGAGAATATGCTCAAAAAGAGAGAGCTCAATATTCACAAAAATATGTAATGTGATTCTTACAATGAAAAGAAAGAACTCAACCTTTAATAGGTCAAGAAACCCTAAAAAGGGAAAACCTAGGTTTGCACATAATAATTAATTAAAACAATTAATTATATGCACCTAAAGTTAGCTTAAGTGTAATAGAGATAAAGGGAACTTAAATAATTAAACAAAGAATGTTTAATTAATCAAGTAAATACCCGAATACTCTAACAAAATTGGGGGGAGGGAGTGGACCTCAAAACACTGGGAAATGGCTATTATCAAGCAGTCTACTCGACAACACGGGATATAGACTGGATAATAGAGAATGGGTCATTTTTTCTTGAAGGAAAAGGATTAAATATCTTAGTTTGGAAACCAAATTTTAACCCTTGTGAAGCCCTAGTTGAAAAAGCCCTCATTTGGATTAAACTACTAGGCCTTCCACAGGAGTATAAGGATACGAAGATGCTAAAACAAATAGGTGATCATCTGGGTGAATTTGTAATGTCTAAAGAATTTGTTGACCCCTCTGATTTCAGCCTGGTCTCTAGGCTATGCATCAACTGGCAACCAATCCACAACCTTCCTGACACACTAGAGATTAAAACAAGGATGGGGATATGGAAACAAAAAGTGATGCTGGAGGAAGATATGGAGTCTTGTGCAAAATGCGATATCAAAATCCATCCAACGGGCTTCTGTCAAAAAGAAAATAAAGGCAAAGATGTGATGCAACACCATCTAGAGAAGGAGATAATCAGAATGTCAGAAGGCTATCATGGAGAACGTCCATGTAATGAAAAAGATTGGGAGATTCAATCTCTCACAAAATGCAGAAGAGAATTTGCAGAGACACTCCAAATGGACAAATATGATTCGCAGAAGAATGTTATTGATGAGTCTTTTGTCTCTGAGGTACACTCCTTTGAATGCTATAAAAGAGAAAACGGGCTTAGGAATTCAAGAGAAAATCAATTTTTGACTGTAACAGGGGGTGCAGATGGCAACTTAGAGAGACATGCTCTGAAAGTGGAATGATTTATGAAGGACACAAGGTTGGAGGTAAACAAGCCTATCTCTCTGGAAGATAGGGCTTCTACTGAGGAAGAGAAAAGCCTAGCAATTCAGAAGAACGAGAGCAATGCTCAGGATCCCAAGTGGAGAGAATGATGATATCCCTTCCAAACCCAATGAAACACATGGAGGACACCCTTGCCCGGAACAACCAGGAGACTTCTATAGCTCCTGGTCTCGAATACTCTCCAAATAATTTAGAAAGGATGGTTGGAATCACAAACCCTCTTATGGAGGATCCAGTCTTCAAAGACATTCAAATCTCTCCAATAAGAAACCTATAAAGCTCTTTTGAAGGTGTAAAAGATAGTGGAGGGGATCTATCAGGGTCAGAATATGATTTCGAGTCATCAGGCTCCCAGGATGGAGATGATGAATTGGGCCTTTCAGCCCTAGCTGAAACTCATGAAAAGCGATCCTTGGAGATGACCCTATCTCTTCAATCAAAAGCCAGAGTGGGAGAGAAAAAGAAAAGAGGTGCAAAATCTAACAAGGCTAAATTGGAAATGGCAGGAAATGCTACAGGCCAAAGAAAATTGAGATCGGGAAGAGGCTATGCCTTTTCCCAGGGGCAATGAGGACCCTTTCATGGAATTTCAGGGGCTGAAATGCCCCTGACAAGATACACTTGATCAAACGATGCCTTGATCAAGTGAGACTAGAAATTTTTCTATTACAGGAAACAAAGATCAAAGATGAAGATGTTAGTGTTTTTTCTAGGAAGTTTCAAACTTGGAAATGCAGTATGGTGGGAGCTCAAGGTACCTCTGGAGGCCTTGCAGCTCTTTGGAAGGATTCGTTGATGGATGTGGAAGTTATTAGAGCCACTCGGTGGTGGCAATGGTTGAAGATTAAATCAATGCAACTTCAAACAAATTTTTTCCTCATCAACATCTATGGGCCCAACAACACAAACATGAAAGTGCAAGTGTGGAATGAGTTGTCAGAAATATTGAGGAATGACAGGGAGAACTTATTTATCCTTGGAGGAGATTTTAATGCTTTGCTCCACCCTATCTGATAAAATGGGCGGTGTAGGTTGGAACAAGCAGAGCCAAAGAGACTTTGGTTCTTTTGTCATGAGTTCAAGACTAATAGAGATTCCCTTTAGAACAAGGGAGTTCACCTGGACTAACAAGAGGAGTGATTTCCTAAATATCGCTGAAAGATTGGACATATTTTTTATAGCTGGAGACTGGTCGGAGAGTCATTGGAACAATGAAGCAGAGATTCTACCTATCATGGGGTCAGATCATTATCCCATTTGCCTAAGAATTCAAGAAGACAACGCTCCAGAGAGATGCCCTTTCAAATTTGAGGCAATGTGGCTTTGGGACAACATCATAAGAAATATAGTTGAACAGTGGTGGAAGCACAATCCAGGTAACAAAGCTTTCATTTTCTTCAAAAAACTTCAGTTTTTAAAGGAACAATTTAAGAGATGGAATAGAGAAACTTTTAATAATATTTTTAAAGATAAGGCAGAATTTGAAGAAGACTTAAAAGCTCTACATGAACAAATTATTAGCCAAGGAATGGATGAAGAATTCTTTAGAAAAGAGAAACTACTAAGCAAAGGATACTCAGAGGTGTTAGCAAGATAAGAAATATTTTGGAGATAAAAGTCTAGAGAAACTTAGTTAAAGGATGGAGACAGAAATACAAAATTTTTCCATACTTCAATCAAAGTTAGAAGATACCAAAACAAGATTTTTTCTATAAAGAATAAAGAAGGGGAGACAGTTTCATAGCTAAATCAAATAAATCGGGAGGCAATTAAACATTTCTCATAAATCTTCAATGGAGTGTGAAAGCAGGGAGAAGACATGCCTCAAATTTTGGGGGTCATTCCTTCATGTGTAAAGGAAGAGCACAATAAAAGGTTAATGGAGCAGGTGTCAATGGAGGAGGTAAAGCTAACTGTTTTTGGTTTAGGGTCGGACAAATCTTCAGGGACAGATGGGTTCCTAGCCCTCTTTTTTCAAAAGTTTTGGGACATCCTCGCAGAGGACATTTTAGGGGTTGCGGAGGAATCAAGGAAGGGAGGGTTGTTTTAAAAGACTTCAACAACACTTTCATAGCCTTCATTCCAAAGAAGGCTGAGGTAAATTCCTTTGATGACTTCTGCTCGATATCCCTATGTAACACTATCTATAAAATCATTTCTAAAGTCATGGCAAATAGATTAAAACCAGTTTTGGATTTAGTCATATCAAGCAACCAAAGTGGATTTGTTCCAGGCTGATCTATGTATGAAGGAATAATCCTTGCACATGAAGATGTTCATTCCCAAAGACCGAAAAGATGATGATTAAGGTGGATATTAGGAAAGCCTATGATGAGGTGAAAAGGGACATTCTCATGAAAGTCCTTTGGAGATTTGGTTTTAGCAAGGAATTGTTAGCGTGGGTGAAAAGTTTTATCGGCTCCCCTAGATTTTCAGTCATTATAAATGGAAGCCCCTAGGGTTTTTTTGAATCAAAGAAAGTCATAAGGCAAGGTGATCCTCTCTCTCCGTTTTTGTTCATCATCATGGCAGAAGTGCTTGGGCATTTTATTTCCAATAAATGGGATGAAAGGGTCTGGAAAGGTGTTCAAATTGTAGCAGGAGTGAACTCAATAACACATTTGCAATTTGCAGATGACACCTTTCTAGTTGGAGATGCTACAACAAGGGAAGCCGGGGTAATGAAAGAGACCCTGGATATTTATGAAAAAGCTTCAGGTCAAAGAGTAAATTGGAATAAATCTGAAATATTTTTTTTCAATACTAAACCTTGTAAGCAGAGGGAAGTTTGCAAAATCCTGGGCATGAAAGTGGGTTCTCTCCCAGGTAAATATTTAGGAATCCCCTTCTTTGGAGGAGCAAACAAATCGAATTTGTGGAAGAATCTAATTGATAGCTATATTAATAAAACGGATGGGTGGAAAAGCAAATGGCTTACATTAGCTGGAAACATTTTAATGTTGAAGACTATAGTGTCAGCTATTCCTATTTACTCTATGATGTGTTTAAAAATCCAAAAAAAGGTTATTAATTCAATTCAACAAAGGATGAAAAAATTATTTTGGAATGGGGAAAATGACTGGGAAAAAATTCCATTATTGGCATGGGATAAAATATGTCAGGTAAAGATTAGAGGGGGTGCTGGATTGAGAGACTGGCATAAAATGAATATTGCCTTATGGGCTAAACTAGTGTGGAACATTTACACTAACCCAAATCAAATGTGGGTTAAAGTGTTAAGAGCAAAATATTTGGATTCTCCAGAGGATCTTAGGGTTTTCACAATTCGCAACCCCCCTAAAGGGTTTGCTATTTGGAATTTCATAATGGATTGTCATAGGGTGGTCACAGATCATCTAACATGGTAGATTGGAAAAGGGATAAAAGCTAAGTTTTGGGAGGATTCATGGGTAGGTTTCTCTGCAATAAGAGATCTAGGAGACTTCTCAGAGACAAAGGATCATTTGGTGCAACTTTGGGGAGACAAAGTAAAGGATTACATGAGGTGCATTGAGGGTGAAATAGGAAAGGAATGGGTATGGAAGGACCTTTTGACAACAGGTCTATCAGCTCAATTGCAGCAAAGGCTCAGGGATGTTCTGGAGTAGAGGAAGAGCTTTCTTACAGGCACAGAGGATAGAGTGATTTGGTGTGGAGCTAGGGATGGGAAATATTCAGTTAAATTGGGCTACCAATTTTTGGAAGGAAGGGAGGAGAACCACTCAAGAGTATGGGACCTTTTTTGGAGCAAAGAGTGCCTCCCAAAAGCTGGTGCCTTTGCATGGTTAGCTATCAAAGGTAGAATCCTAACAAGAGAGAGAAGAAAGAGGATTGGCTTTGTGGGCCTGACCATGTGTGTGGTGTGCAATAGTTCAAAGGAGTCGGTAGATCATGTGCTCCTTAACTGTGAGGTTGCACAAAAGTGTTGGTCTGATCTTCAAGGGAATTTAAATTGGCAAGGTCCTCTTCAAAGCTCCCTAAAAGAGGTTTTTAAAAGTTGGTCGAGGCAACCTAGTAAGTCGACCCTCTCATGTGTATGGAAAGTTAGCCCCTCAATAGTAATATGGGAGATCTAGAAAGAACGTAATCGAAGAATTTTTTAGGATAAGGTTGAGGATGGGAGGAGGTTACTACTAAGAATCAACATGGCTATTGAAGAGGTGGTAGGATCAGTGGCATCACAAGCTTTCTCACTGACCACTCCCTTCACCTTAATGGATAGGAATATATAGGAAGCTTGGCCGGGAATTAAAATCAGACATGGATCTATGGCAAACAACAAGGGGCAAAGTAAAAAAATATTGGAAGCTCAATGTAAACCTCCAGAGAAGGGTTGGTTTAAAGTAAATTTTGATGGGGCAGCCCAATTTTCTAGAAGCTTAGCAGGAGCAGGTTTTGCAATGTGGAATGATAATGAAGATTTAATCAAATGTGGAGCCAAAAGAATTAGAAAGAGAACAAACAATGAGGTTGAAGTGCAAGCTGCCCTTCTCGCAATTGGATTAGTGAGAAGGGAAGGTGTTCAAAATCTCCACCTTGAAGGTGACTCCCTAATTATAATCCAGGCAATAATGAATGGGGAGATAAAAGCATGACATCTTCAAGGTTTCATTGCAATAATAATAGAGGAGTTAATTTTTTTTGAAAAATTCAAAATTAGTCACATTCAAAGAGAAGGCTATCAGACTGCTAACAGACTATCCAAATGAGCTGTGTCTTTTGATTTAGAAGGCGAAGTTAAATTGGAAGACCTCTAAGGGATCGCATAGTTGGGAGATGTGATAGTGCAATGAGTGGATGTTAGGCACGGGATGAGTGATGTCACCTTGCAGCAATTTTAGCGCAACTCCCTCTCTGGGAAAGATGATTTGAAATCTCGCATAGGTCAAGAAATGATGATCTGTTAAAATTTTGGAAACAAATATTGGATGTGGCAACTTTTATGGGATGCTCAACTTGTCATGATGTCCTTCTTCTTGGAAAAATTTAAACGCTATCATTAAGATAAGCGAGCAAGTGGAGATTGAAGGCAGATGTAAGGAAACCTCGAGGTTTTTAGAGGTGCGTCGACATGATTAGCAGGAAGGCATGTCACACCAACAACCAAGACTTGTGCATGGTCTATAAAGCTAAGGGCAATTATGTCAATTGGGGTAAAGTGTGAGGCGTAGAAATCGGAAAATCTCTAGGAAGGTAGGAGGAGATTTTAAAGAAGTTTGGAAGCTCACAATTCAAAACCATGGAGGCAAACTTCACAATAACCACTAAAAAGTAGCAGAAGGGATTCAAAGGAGTCGTGAGAAGAGATAGAATGTCTGGGCTGCTAAGATTCAAGGATGCAGAGATGATCAACACGATGATGGAGGTTGTGGGACCTTTTTTCATGGAGAATGTCTCAAGATGGAAGGTTAACCTGGACATCATTTCAATGGTAATAGCTTGGGGTTTGGAAACTGGTGATAACACAGACACAATTAAATGGGCAGTTACATCCATTTTTGAAGATGCAATGCTCGAAGGTTTGGACTCCATTATGGAATGGGCGGTGCCTAGGGTTGGCTTTGATTACTCTTAGGGCTTTGCAGAAGCTAAGGACGCTGATGAATTCAACATTGTGTCTTTCGTCCGATGGATTGGGAAAGTTGACAAGGAGGCCTATGTTTTGGAAAGGGCGGGAGCATGGGAGAACCTTAAGAGGATTATTCTAAAGCACGAGTAGGAAGACAATGAGTTGACATGAGCATGGCCGAAGGATTGTCCTAAAGGCAAGCACTCAGGGGTGAGGAAACGAAGAGCCTTTTCAGCAAAATCCACAAATGATGCTGGAGAAGCTCCATTTTAGACTGGGAGGAAGGTTAATGTATACAATGAAGTCATGGTTAGTGTAAAAAGGTAGTAACAATTGGTCCTTTACTGTTCTTAGTTTAAAAGGCAGATTATAGATGTTTTCTTTCTCTGCAAATTCTAGTAGGGTCTGGGTGGTTTTTTGGATATAGATGTCATGGGAGTGCATCCCACCCTTTGGGAAGTTGTGCAAGCTAGACAATATGGAAGGGGTTTTTTTTGTTTAGACATTTTTTGGATGTAAGGGTAATGGTGATTATGGGTTTTGTATGTAAGAAAAAAACTATATTTGGGCAAATATGCAGTTTGGAAGCTCGAATTTTTATGATGTAATCTCAATACATTATAATGCAATAAAAACAAATATTATCGACCAAAAATAAATTATAATTATAGATATTAAATTATTAATTAAAATTAAAATTTAAATAATTTGAATTATTTATTATTTAAAATTATGAAGAAAAAAAATCATAATTTTGACATTTTAGATTTTAAAATGATTCATAATTTTGTTAAAAAATTGATCATTTTGACTGTGAGAATTTTTTGTATTAATGTTTTGAATCACACTTTGTGATCCATCATCAAGATAGAAGAAAGCTAAGAGAGACCTAAGATGATAAGTTGTAGAGTAGGATTGGTTTAAAAAGAGGGTTAGGGATATAGAAAGGGGGAGAGAGGGTTTGCCACATAGCTCAAAGTGAAGAGGACTAGGAAATAGATAAAAATAAATAAATAAATAAATCTAGGAAGGGGGAAGAAAAATCAAAATCAAAATCAAAGGTTCAATGTATAAGAGAAATAAAACTACGAGAAACAACATATAAGAAAAGAATTAAATATCAAGCAATTAATACAATATCTAAATAGTAGATCAAAATAATAACAAAATATTGGCTACTACATAACAATTTATGTGTTTCAAATATTGTTTATATTCTTTGCATTTTAATACTTCTCTAAAAAAATGATCTAAAAGTTATGTGGATATAAATTGAAAATATTGTAAGAAAATTTAAGCAAACACAATTGCTAGATGCAAAGCCAAATGAATATAAAATCATAGGCTATAATAATTTTAAGATCTACATAATGGATTTGCTAAAAAGCTTTTACAAACTTTCAAGCAAACACTTTTGATAGATGCAAAGAAAAATTTCACAACCTTCACCAAAGTCCTTATTCATTGTCTATTATTGGAGATTTGGAACATCCATCAAATCATGGAAAATGTTGTGGTTGCATTACTCCTTTTGAAATCTATGGAAAATGTGGGAGGGTAGACAAAGCATGTGAACTATTTGACACAATTTCTCAAGGAGATGTGATTCCATGGAATGCACTCTAATTAGAATAGTTGCATCACTACCATGATAACAATTGCTTAATTTGTTCATGTCAATTTTATTGTAGCCATTTTGAAAATAAAACTAATATCAATGGCCATGATGTTTTTTAGTAATTGATATTTTAGATTTATTTACAAAAATGATCAATTTTTTGATGAAATCATAAATCATACCATCAAAATAAATAAAAATAAAAATTATAAGCACTTAATTTTTTTAAAAGTAATTAATAATAGCATATAATTAAAATTATTATTTAAATTTAATTTTTAATTAATAATTTAATATTATTTACAATTATTTCTTTAATAATCATTGATTGCTTTGAAGTCTTTAAAATAATTAAAATTAATTCCTACTATTTTTAAAATAAATTCTCAAAACTTAAATTGAAAAATAAATTTAATTAATTTTTATAATATTAAATATAAATAATTTAATATTAACAATTATTAAATTCTTAAAAATAAAATCATAAATTTTGAACTTTCAAAGATCACAAAAGAGAACAAATATAGTGCAAATATATCACAACTTCTTTAAAATATATAAAAGAAAAGATAAATATATTTGAATTGTTGTTTAATATGTTAAATAAATATGTATAGTGTTTTCTACCCTTTATCGCATGCTAGTCCCCTTCCTTATTATCGCCCAGCACATGTGGGATAAAAACTACATGTAGGGAAAATAAAACTATTTGAAATAGTGGATTAAATGATATTAGGAACAACAATGATATATTGAAAACATAAAAGAAACCTTAACGGGAGATGTGGGTTTGACCACGTAAGTTGTCAGCTTAGAGTGTGTCAATTAAGTCTAGCCCAAGTGGAACATGTCTAACATGCTAAACTTCAATACTACTAAGATTTCTTCTCCCATTAATTTTTTTCAAAATTGAGGGAGACTTCATAAAAATAACATTCAAACGAATTAAAAATAAGCTCTGTAACTTTCCTGCTCTATAACTTGTTTGACTTTTGAACCTTCTTGCACATGGTGTTTGTGGAAGGTGGGGGCTAGGTCCCTCTACTTGTCGATCCTCCTTCAGATTCTATGATGGTGATAGGTTTTACGACAAACAATATCGCTCTTTCTGGGGTTGACGCATCCTCGAGTGATAAGGTGGCCTCTTTTGTGGTGGCCCCTATGGTTACTCTGGATGTGAATGAAACTGACATCAATAATACTGATAAAGTGACTTAGTTGGGACTTAATGTACTTTTCCAACTTGAGGATTTTTTGAAACCCCTCCTAGTTAATAATGTGAATGTTTCCAATTCCAAGGAAACAGATGCTCATGATGAGACTATTTCCAAGGCTAGGGAGACAAAGAAGGTGCAACCAAATGGTAGCACTCATGCCAAGGGCTGGAAGAACTCACTTGTGTGTAGCACTCAAGGGATTGTGGAGCCAAACAATGTCCTAGAATGTTTACAAACTAAGGAAGGCATAGCTATTGTCTTACTAGACTCGGTGGTGGATCATATTGTTCTCACAATGAACAATACCTTGGTGGGGAAATTCTTTTCCTTCAAACCGACCATTGAAATGGTCAGAAAATGGGTTTCTTCTAAATGGAAATTAAAGGGCAATGTTTCTATCAGTGCTATGCCTGGTGCTCTTTTTCTTTTCAAATTTATGGTGGAGAAAGATGTTGTCATGGTCCTATTTGAATTATGGTTGTATGGTAAGCATCATCTCTCTCTTGGTAGATGGAAACCTGGTTTTGACCCAACTGCTGACTTGCACAAGTCTACCCTTGTCTAAGTCTGCCTTCCAAATGTCCCCTTGGAATTTTGGGATGAGATGGTCTTCAAATGGATTAGGAACACTTTTGGGCATTTTGTGGTGGTGGACGAGGTTACCCGGATGAAATATAGGTTGGCTTATGCTTGTTTCTATGTTTTGGCCATAATTAGTAAAAATATTCCCAATTTCATTACATTAAAGTCAAAACTGGGAAGTTGGACTCAAGTTTTGGTTTGTGAGAATGCTACACTTTTTTTCTAGAAGTGTTATAAGCCTCGCCATTTGATTTATCACTGTAAGGGCCTTGAGCCTAAACCTCTTAAATTATTGGGTTAATAGTGATGACTATCCCTTTTAGGAAGGTTTAATTAATTTATTGGGGACCCCTAACAAATCTACTAGTGGGACTATTGTAGCTTCTGCCCCTTCCTACCTTATGGTGAGAAAATCCCATAAAGGGAGACTCATCCCCCACTTGCTAAGGGTGGGCATGTGATATTGAGCCCTTCTAACCAGTCAGGTTGTGGAACTCCCATAAGAAAGGGACCTTTGGAGGAGGGGGAGATCCTGACGCACCCCACAACCCCTTCTAACAAAACTAGGGACTTCACTATTCCTAATACCTTTGTTTTGGGTAAGAAGACTGGGCATAATTGTGCAACTGACACAATTGACCCCTTTGCACCTTCAAAGAATTTCTCATCATCGGGGGCCTCTTCAAGCAGTTGTTTCCTATCTGGTGACGAAGGTTGGATAATGTAGAGAAGAAAGAATAGGAATATGAAAGTCGATGTTGGATTGGAATTGAAGATGGTTTGCCTGTCACAGAGACTCTCTAGAAATAAGGAAGTGGTAAGGGAAATTGCAAGTGGAAGGCAGAGGAGCCTAGATGCATCAACCAAAATAAAGAAATGAATTTCCTATCATGGAACATGTGGGGCCTTAATAGTCCCCCCCAAAAATATGCTCTCAATAATTTCATTTTGGAAAATAAGATTGATTTCCTTTTGCTTTAGGAAGTCAAGATGACTGATAACTCCTTTAATATTGTTCCTGGCAAAATCTAGCCTGGATATCAGTTCCTCATCAGCAATGAGAATGGGGCCTACGGTGAAGTAGTTACCATGTGGGACCCTTTGAGGTTTTCTAGTATCTTTGTCTCCTCCTCGATGAACTTTCTTGTAGTTAGACTTTCTTCTCACAATGGTTCTTGGTATCTTGTCAATGTTTATGCTCCTAACACTAGGTTGGGTCATCTTTCCCTTGGTATGACATCTCACTTTGGATTTAAAATAATCCTGACGTTCATTGGATGGCTATTAGGGACTTCAACTCCCCCCTCTTCCCTTCAAAAAACTAGGGGGGCCTCCTAGATCACTTTGACAACATGACGCACTTGGCTGATTTTATTAATAGGAATGGACTATTGGATGTGGATTTGATTGGATAAAACTTTACTTTGTCCAATAATAGGAAAGGGGAACACCTCATCCAAGATAGGTTGGATAGATTTATGATCTCAACTATCTTGGTTTCAATGCCTCCCCGGATGTCTTACCAAGGACAGTGTTTGACCACAATACCATTCTCCTAGTGTGTCTGGTTAAACACCCCAAGGGTATTTTCCCCTTTCGCTATGAAATTATGTGGACCTCTCACCTTGAGTTCAAGGACTACATCATCAAATGGTGGAACACCCCAGTTATGGGAACACCTATTTTTAGGGTGGCTCAAAAATTGGACTTGATTCGATGTAATGTGTGGGGATAAAATAAAAGAACTTTTGGAAATATATTTGGTAGGAAAAAGGAAATTAACAGAAAATTATCTGCAATCCAGGAGCGGATTGCCTAGGGGGGTCTCCTAGAAGCCACTCATAGGGAAGAGGAAGCTCTTAGAAGGGAATGGAAGGACAATCTCAAATGGGAGGAAATCTTTTGGAAATAGAAATCAAGAGTGCAATTGTTGAAGGAAGGGGATAAAAATTCAACTTTCTTTCATAGATCAGCTAGTAGACTTAGAAGGAGAAATTTGATTACATGCTTGATGACTGATCAGAACCAGGAAATTAAAGATGAGGATCTTCTTGGTGCTATGGCCTTAGATTACTTATGCAGCCAATTTGAAGATGACAAAAGGGCCATAAATACTTTTTCTGATGACACTCTCCTCCAATGCCTCCCTGATGATGAAGACAATGTTTTCATAATTTCCTCGGTTATGGATGATGAGGTGAAGAATGTGGTCTTCTCTATGGGGGCTTACAAATCCCCAAGCCTGGATGGATTTCTCCTGACCTTCTTCTAAGACTTCTGGGATATTGTTGGTTATGATGTTATCATGGCTACTAAGGATTGTTTCAAAACAAACAGATTGCTAAAGAGGTTGAATAACACTTACATTTTCTTGATTTCAAAAGTCTGGAACTCATCTCAAGGACATCAAACCAATTAGTTTGTGCAACACTTTCTACAAAATCTTCTCAAAAGTCCTTGTCAATAGGATTAAGCCTTTCCTTGACAATCTCATTAGTCATAGCCAAAAAGGTTTTGTTTCAGGAAAACAAATCTTGGATACTACTATCACTACTCATGAGGTCATTCACTCTATGGATAAATGTTGCCAGCCGAGTATGGTTTTGAATCTTGACATTTCCAAGGCTTATGATAGAGTCAATTGGAACTTCTTGTTTAATGTCCTTAGGAAGCTTTGGGTTGGTGTTAGACTGCTTAATCTTATTAGGGAATGTATTACTATAGTTAATTATTATGTTCTTGTCAATGGTGTCCCTAGAGAAACTTTTGGAGCTTCTAGGGGTATTTGTCAAAGTGATTCCTTGTCCCCTTACCTCTTTATTATTCTTGCAAAAGTTATTGGAAGAAATTTCAACTCCCTTGTGAATAATGGAACTTAATTGGGATTAAACCTGCCTCCTCTATCCCCCCCATTGTTTTACAACATTTTTTCAATGACACTATTCTCTTTGGGGCGGCTTCAATAATGGAAGATAGGGGGTGGAAAACCTTCCTTAATTAGTATGCAGAGGCATCTAGACAACATATCAATTATGATAAGATCAATATTTATTTTTTCCATACTATTGATAAACTCCAAAATAAGATCACAGGTATTTTGGGATGTCAGATTGCCTCCCTCCCAAGTACCTATCTTGGATTACCTCTTACAGTTAAGGAAGTCTCTAACTCCTTTTGGAACTCCATCCTTGAAAGAATGCAAAAGAAACTTGCAGGTTGGAAAGGCAGACTTCTTAGTAGTGCAAGCAAACTTCAACTATTGGCTTCCTCCCTACAAGGGATCCTTGTGTATTTTCTCTCCTTATTCAAGATCTTGGCCTTTATGGCAGAGAAATTAGAAAGAATTCAAAGGACCGTTCTTTGGATAGGCATGGAAGAGAAGACAAGGTTGGCTTTGGTCAGTTGGGACAAAGTCTGCTACTCGAGAGCTAAAGGTGGACTGGGAATAAGGAAAATATCATAGTTTAACAAATCCCTCATTGGTAAAATGAGATGGAAGCTGGCTATCCAAAATTCTAATTGGTGCCAAATTATGAGTGCCAAATATCTCGACCAGGACAAATTTTATAAGGTTTTGAATCTAGATAGTGTACCTTGAAGCTCTAAAATCTATTAAAACATTCTCAAATGTAGAGATATCATCTCTCTTGTCTTGAAGTGGCTTATTAGAAATGGGAGAAACATCCACTTCTAGGAAGATAATTGGTTGGGGGATAAACTGTTGGCTTCCATCCCTTCACTCAGAAGACTACACGAATGTGCTACTACCTTCTTTGGTCCTTGGGTTTGTGATTATCTCAGCTCCAACAATTGGAAGCACATTCCCCTTTGCTATCTTGATCAACCTCATTTACTGCCCATTGCTTTGGAGGTACAAAACATGCTTAATAAGGTTAGACTACGCTTCTTCTCCCATGAGGATAAATTTATTTGGAAGTGGTATCCAAGTGGGGACTTCATGGTTAAATCTTCTTATCACAACCTTCTTTGGGACAACAACTCTCTTGATTGGTGGGCTCAGGTTTGGAATTGTCACCTCATTCCTAAATTCAATTTCTTCTAGTGGAATGCCCTCCACAACAAAATATTCACTTAAGATAAACTTACCAAAAAGGGTTTTCAGCTCCCTAATAGATGTGTCATGTGTAAAATGGATGAAGAAAATATCTCTCATTTATTGTTGCATTTTGCTTTTGCTAGAGTCCTTTGGAGGATGGTTTATCATAAGTTTAATCTCTTTTGGACCATGAATGAGGATTTGACCCACCTAATCAATGAATGGGGGTTCGACAATTAACCCCTTGATTCGTCAATTATGGAAACAAATCCCACCACATCTAGGCTGGTGTATCTAGAAGGAACAAAATAACGAGATTTTTCATGGTGTGGAAGCCCATGTGGAGGTGGTTTTCAAGTCCTTCCTTAAGATCCTTTTATAAAATCTCTCAGTAACATTTGTTAAACCCCCCAACCCTCCTTCAATCTGTGACACTAAGGTGGCTCTATAATGGGATCTTCCCTGCTCTTTTGTTGCCTTTGATAATACTAAGCATCTATTAAGAATGAATACCAAATGGCAGCCGCCCTCTCCCCCTTACTACAAGCTACATTTTGATGGTGCTACAAGACATTCGTATGGTTTTGTCACTACTAGTGGGGTCTTAAGGTCACACCCTGGTTATTTTACAACATCTTATGTCGGTAACCTAAATGGTTGTACCAACAATCAGGTTGAAGGCATGACCTTGGCTTGGGGTCTTTGAATTACCCTCTCTATTGGCATATGTGTCATTGTCAATGGGGGTGATTCCAAACTTGTTATTAATGTTGTTAAAGGGCTTAACTAGATCAATTGGACTATTGATGGTATTATCAGAGACATCCTTAGGCTAATTTTGGGGTTTAACACTTTTGAAATTTGTCATGTTTACAGAGAGGGAAATAGGGTTGCCAATACCCTAGTAGTGATTGGTCTCCCTACTGAGCAACTAAGATGTTGGAGAAGGATGAACTCCTTACTCAATAATTTATAGATACTCCTAGAGGGAGAGTAATACAATTAGAGACCACATGGATACCCATTTATCCGTTCATACTCATCTTTCTCAATAGGGTCGCAGGTGCTCCTTGAGGCGGGAATTTTTGTATTTGAAATGGCCCAGGGTGGTGCTGAATAGGGAAGAGGGCAACATGACGTGGACTTCCAAAAAGACTGAAGTTCATGGTGACCACCTCATCATCATGACTTTTTATTGCATTTTTCTGTTTCTATTGATGATGTCGTTCAGTTGCGTTGGAACTCATGTGACACCTCTGGGGGCTTGTGTTCTCATAAAAAGAAATTAACTTGATTGGACACATGGATATATGAAAAATGATGATTTACTAATCCACAAAAACAAGGCGGTGCTATTAAAGCTTATTGTCCTTGCGCAAGGTATGATTTACCTTTGGCACATGCCATGCAGTCTGGAGATTAATCAGAGTAATTATTCCCTTGTTGGCTTGCATGATTTCAAAAATTAAAATAATATGTTAAGGTTAAACTCATTTTAATAAGGCAATATTTATTTTTGGCTCTCACCATTGCTAAAGAATTAATGTCGATGATCTTTGGTAGCACCTCAGTTGGTAATTTTTGCAAGTCGGCCATGGGAGGAGACATAGTGCATTTTGAACCTAATAAGCCTAATGATTTTAAGGATTCAGTTGTTTGGCACTACTGTGTGGATGGGAGAGTGGCAAATTATTTGGAAAACCTCAAGGGGAATGATGAACAACTCTTAATTCAGTTTGCCATATCCTGGAATAATCAAAGGGTTGTAATTGGGGGTATCTCTTTTAAAGTTTCTGAGGAGGTAATTGCCTAAGCCACTAGCCTTCCCCTGGGAGGTAGGATATGGAAGTGGTCTAACCATGTTGCCCATAATGACAACCTTAACAAATTCTTCACAACAAAGAAGCCCCTGTCAACTTGCAAGGCAACTTTGCCAAAGAGGAGCTTTAACACCCATGGAATTTGGTATGTTTAATCACCATAGATAACAAACAACCATGACTATACATCACAACACAAGAACAAAACAACTATGCATGGAAAAGAGGAGACAAAACTCATCATAAATAATGATTCATGAATTGTTAAGGGGGTGGCAAGCTAGGAGAACCCTTTGGAAAACCATTTGTAGTAACTATAGAGACCCAAGAATCCTTGTGACTAAGTTAAAGTATTCGGTAGAGGCTAAGTTATCAGTTTGGGTTCATGTCTAGGCACTGGTCTGGGTTTGAGAACCCGGTTTACTGGTTCAACAAAATTTTGAAAAGGGGTTTGGGTTCGTGTCTTAAGGTTGGTAGGTAATTAATGTGCCCCAGTCAATTAATTAACCTACTAGAATAACCCTACAATAACAACTATAATGGGAGGGTGGGGTGGTGGGGGGAGGGGGCCCTTTAGAATAGTAGGGCCCTCAAAATAGTAGGGGCCCACCCAACCCAACTATAATTTCCCACCCACCCATTAAAGGGGCTTATTCTATCTTATTCTAGTGTATTCACAACTATAATTGTTACTCTACCCCCCCTTCCACCAGGAGCAAGGAAAGCAACACAAAGAGCTATTAGAGCACCTAGAGCTTCAATAATAGAGGTAGCAGTATATCCATCAATAGTATCAATAGCAGCTGAGAAATTTTCATATCCTCCAACAACCCTTTAGATAGTAGGGGATTCAGTCGAAGAAGCAATATACCTAGCAACAGATACAAAATAATAGCCAATGGTAGAATTGATGCCTTAAGATTGGTATTTCACATTGGCCTAGTTAAGGTGTAGAATTGATAACTGATAGACCACCTTTTAGTTAGTTCAAATACCAGGGGAGGTTATGGATTGATAACTGATAGGCCACCTTTTAATTAGTTCAAATATCAGGGGAGGTTATGAATTGATAATCGATAGGCCTCAGACCATCTTTTGAATAGCTTTCTATGGGCATAGACTTGAGAGCATTTGATTCTTATAGCATTAGTAGGGGTGTTTCTCTCCTGGGTAAATCGACGTGTCTTTATGAAATATTTTATGCTTGAGGGTCATCATAAAGTTTACTACTACTATCATATGCCTTTGTTGAATCATTTTAAAGACCATGATCTTATTTGTCTTCCTTTTTACCTGCTACATTCCTTGGAAAACTCCATTAAAGAGGCCCTAGACCCTAAAAATAAGGACAAAATCCCAATCCCATTTCTTCAGGGTTTGATGTATAGGCTTTATGATTACCCCTCACCCTTATGCCCTCCACACAATATTATGTTGATTCAGCCCCCTTTACATGTTTCTCACCCCTTGACTACATTTGTGAGTGGAATTACCCCCTCTATATTTTTCTAGCTTTATACTAAAGCCTTTGCTTCTTCACCCCTCCCTTCTTCTTTTGTGGCCATTATAGAGTTAGGAGCCCTAACTTTTTCCTCTCTTGCTATTGTTAAAGAGTAGAAAACCATTTTCTCTAGGGGTAAGGGAAAATCTACAAGAAAAAGGAAAATAATCATAGTTGATAACTCTAGTTCTGAGGATTCAAACATAGATGACCCTAATATGAAAACTAAGGGAAGGAGAAGGTCACAATGACTTACCTCTTGGGGTGCTAGAGGAAAAAGAGAGGAGAAGAAGACTGTTATTGAAATGGAAGAGAATATTGAAGGGGGTGATGGGGATTGTGGAAACTTAAATGAGCTTGATGGAGAGGACGTGGACGTAGGGGATATTAGTGCTAGAAACAAAGGTGATGTTTTACCTCCATTGGGCCCTCAAGATATGACTAGAGGGAATGTGTGTGGGCCTATTTTTCATTGTTATCATTGGTGTCATGAATATCATATTTTATCTGACACGTATGTATGTGATCCGATTCGGAAAGTTTGCTTCATATATGCATTATTATTTTATTGTGTATGCACAGGTCCAACATTCAACGCTACTGAAAGCTATTTTTGGGTCCGGTCTTATCTAGATATGATGGTAGCACATGTCTTGAGATGCGTTAAGATATGATCCTATCCAAATATGTTGAAAAGCGTGATCCACCAGTCTACTTGTTGCTGGAAGCCGACATCGCATAATGACACCCATGTTGCTATAGCATGTGGATAAGTCTGATCTCATCCCTTCTGGTTGAGCTGACTTGTCAGTGAATATGATGCGGATATATATTGCCAATAATATTATGTGTTGATGGCATAGTTGTTGAAAAACAACTATTTTGTGTACTATATGCGAAAAGACTGTGGTTGTGTATTATATGCAAATCAAGTATAGCAAATGTATGAGATAGCTTATGTACTCCAATGAAATTGTATTTAATGTATATGTGAGATGCAACTACAATAGTTTATTTTTTGTAGCCCTCTTTTAAATTTTGAACAGTGGGTCAAAATTGGCAGTGAGCCACCCTCTATATTGTGTAACCGGTTACATATTATGCTATTCCTGAGAGAATCATCTCTCTATGGTTTTTCTCAGATTGGGTTTTCCACATACAAAATTTGGTGTTATGTGTTATGTTTCCATTTGTTTATTGCATTTAAATTATGTTATGTGATTGGTTAGTTAGAAGTTTAAATAAGTTCAAGGGAATACTGATTCACCCCTCCCATCTCAGTATTTTGGTTATTCAACAATTAGTATCAGAGCCAAGTCCTTTAGAAGAGTATAACCACTCAAAGGAGATCTAAAAAATTGAATTTATGGATTTGAATGACAATTTGAGAAAATCTCTTGAAGAACTTGAGGCAACATAATATGAAAACAAAGATCTGAAGGATAATGTTCAACTAGCTAATCAATGCATTAAGAAGTTCAGAGAGAAGATCCAAAAATTCAAGATGAGACACAAAGAATTCAATGAGGAGCTAAAGCAAGCAAACAACACTATTGCAGATTTGAGGATCAAATGTGAAGATAATGAGAATACTAAAGAATACCTAAATGAAATGGTAAAATGCAAAATAGAAGAATGTGAGAGGCTAAAGAAAGAAGTAACACTTCTCAAAGTAGATCTCGAGAAAACAAAGAACCGATAGAGAAATATTGAATTCGATAAACCTGGCACAACAACGAATAAGGAAGCTTCAGAAATCAAGAAGGAAGCAAAATCAGGTGGATAAGAATCATCTCCAGTAAAGGTAGCTGTCACCAAGGAGGAAAAAGGCAAGTCTCCGGTCAAGCAGTAGGTAAGTATGAAAACCACCTCTTGAAATGACTTTTACTACAAATGTAATGGAATAGGACATAAGGCAACAAAATTTAGAAGTAGTCTAAATCAAACCCTTAATCCATTCTTTGGTAGATGTTACACATGTAATAAGTATGGCCATAAAGCTAATCAATGTAGGAATCTAGTTGTAAATCAAAATAGACATAATTACTTAAGAGGAAGATGTTACACATACAATATTTTTGGACATAAAGCTAACCAGTGCAGGTCAAGATAAGATCCAACAAACATCAACTATTACAATTGCAACAAACCTAGACATATGGGAAGGTAGTATAGAAGAAATACAACTCAACAAAACAAACTAGTTAAGAAAGTCAATGTGGAAGATGTCAAAGCTGAAATGAAGAAAATTTGGAGAAAGAAGGAAATCGTAGAAACACCAAGATCCAACTTCAGTGTAGGCACTTCATCTAGAAGTTAGATAGTATATGGCTTTGGCCAAGGGGGAGTAATCCGAAAAGCATTTTCTTATCCCCAACCAAAGTTATATGAGGTCATAATATTGATAAAAGAAGAGATCTGATAGTCAACGTCATAACTCATCACATGATTTGGTAAGTTGTGGAGAAAGTCGAGAATATGGAAGAAAACTCGTGCATTTAATGCAAAGCTATTGATGGAATAATATAAGGACAACGCCTCACTTAATTGTTCTTTACTTTGAATTAAAAGCACTTAAGAGTTGTGAAGGCAACCAAGTGAACTTAGGGTATCTCCGATAAGTTTTGATCAAGGTTAGCAGTCTAGAGAATCAATGATCATGGATTCTCCCAAAATTATTGATGTTTCTTTCATGCCCCAATCCATATTCATGAAGAAACCATACATAGCAATTCAGACTGGTCCCAGTAGAGCATTTTCAAAAATACCGATTGGGGTTGTTCTGGCGGAAGATGTTAGGTTTTACATCCATGTCAAACTGGAAGAATTTTTTCATTATGGAAAGATATTAGATCTATAGACTAAGTAGCTGGCTGATAAGCATGGCCAGGTAAAACCAAAATTTACTAACTTAGTCCAAAAAAGTTTGAATACATGGAATAATTTTCCCAACTTCTGTCATGATGACAAGTGGGTCAAGTTAGCGATGAGAAAGTTTCATGATGGGCTTATCTGGTTAGACCAAACTCACATGACAACCAAGGATGTAATGAAGGCCATCACAGGTTTGGGTGAATCTGGTGAAATTCGTAAACCAAAATTTGCCAAGAATAAGATAGTTATGGGCTTGACTGGTGCCACATTTGATAAGTATTCCCTAGCAATTGACAATGTCAAGAATCCGACGCTTAAGTACCTATCCATGACAGTTGAAAATAAAATCTATTTCACAAACAAATAAAATTCTATTTCAGCTACTGTAGTACACATGTCATGTGAGATGGTAGAACTAAATAAGGATTTTGAGCTTTGTGAAATCTTGTGTTAGCAGTTCTTGGAGAATTTTGTTCAATGCAGATAAACGAAACACTCATTCAAGTTTAGAACCCTAGCCCTATGCATCTTGTTCTCTTTCATGCAAGCTTTACCCATTCGTGGTAGGGTTTTATGGTCAACAGACATGCCAGTAGCCCATTAGATCACAAACAAGCTTTGAGGGTTTATTAATGAAAAGACAAGAGAAGAAGAGTTTGCGTCTTTTTTTGTCATGTTTCAAATGAATATGTAGAACATAGATAGAATTTCAAAGGAAATTGCAACCAAGTATAAAAATGACATTGTATTTGTGTTTACAACTGATAAATGCTACTTGGAAGCTGTGGTGCCCAGAAAAGTCTAGGTTTCTCCATTTGGGTATGAAGTACCTTCTGACATGCTTGAAGGTGTAGCCAAGTTCTCCTAGAAAGTTTGGTAGATGAGATTCAAGAATGTTTTGGAATTGTGGATGAAAAATCTTTGTAGGTCCGGATAGGGCTCACCAAGAAAGACCAAGAAAAAAGAGTGAAAAATGTTATTCAAGAATCTCTAGATAAAGATAATCTGACCGAAGAATACATCTCTAAATTTAGGTAATCTGGAAGGCTTTGAGCATCTGAAACAACTAAGGTTTCTTAGACAGAGCTTCCCTTGTCTAGCTCTCCAAAGAAGAAGATTGAAATCAAGAGGAAAACTATTGTCTTGGAATTTGAGGAAGAGGAAGAAGCTAAGAAGTACTGGATACATGTCCAAAAATCTAAAGGGAAGAAGGTCAAGAAGCCACTTGATGTAGAAAGTTTGTGTGAATCCCTTTCTCAAGGCACAAGTCCAAGAGAGGTAGGTAATCTGTTTACTGAGGCTAATAATGAAGATCAAAGTATTATAATTAAAGCCTTTATAATGTATTGTGTAAAATATGAAGCTACAATTTATGAGTATAGGAACATTATTCCAAATGAATTATATGAGGATTTGATAAGAGTTAGAAAAATTTATAGAGAAGAGGAACATGCCATTAAAGATCATGTGTTTGAGGTTGTTGGTTTGGCCCTTTCTCCAAATAATAAGGCCACCTTAATGGAAGTATGCAAAATTGAGTTAAGAACCAAGAAAAATTTAGATGATCTTATGCTTGGCATGCCCAATGCCAAAGAAAAACTTCACAAAGAGATCATGGATACAGTTATGGCAATTGCAAGAAATCGTTGTCTTTTCCCCTCTAATTTCAGCATCACAACCAACATATTTGAGGATGTGCATGTTACCAATCTTGAAGACAAATATGATCCCTCTAATATTCTTGTTAATGATATAGTGAGTGTGAATGATGTGTCTACTATGGACAATTCTATGGAAAATGTTATGAGTTGTAGTATGGATATTCCCGAAACTTCTAAAGTCCCTCCAGTTAACTCTGGGTCTGACAAGGGCAAAGAAATTGAAGGTTCTACTGGTAACCAAGTATTTGACAAAGATGAAAGGAACACACTCAAACTTGAAAGAAATGCCCCATCACAAGTGAAGGCAAATATCCCAGCAAAAGAGTCCAGTGTGCATGTATCCATAATTGGTACCAATCTTGGTTCATCTGAAGATGTCTAAAAGAAAATATTTTCTACTCCTTTAATTCTCCCACTAATTACATCTTCTATGCAATCAGTTGACTTCTCTAATGTTGATGTGATGTAAAAACTTGAGATTGGAGAAGCGTTCATTTCCTCTACTAGGCAAGACCTCCAAAAGAATGACAAGATTGTTGAAGATCTTTTAGCAACACTACATGTTGTTCTTGTTCCTAAGTATCAATTGGATCCAGACACTCCCAGTGCAAAAAAATGCAAAACCTTGATTAGTTCTTTGGGCAGTCATGCTGAGAAAATTAGAGAGAAATATGTAAAGGATTTAGCTGATGGCAAAGAAATTTTTTTGCAAGATTCAAGATTAAATGTGAATTAGCACATCTCCACCTTTCCCAACTTATCTCTAAAGGCTAGTCTTATTTAAAAAATGATGATATATTGTTTGCTTTCAGTCTTTAGTGGTTGGATGCCACTCAAAGTATTAAAGATGAGATGAATATCATTGAAGACAAGATCCGATAGGCTCAGACAAATTTAAAGCTATCTAAAGGTTTATCTAGCTCTGGAAGGTCGAAGATTGAGGAACTTCATGATAGGTATTATGAGATGCAACACCAAAGAGATAATATCATCATTCCCTTAGGCAAGCTAAGAGATTTGAGCAATGAAAGTATTAAATTTATGAACAAATCCCTCTCTCGTGCCTCCCAGTTGTCATACATTGATCCTGGTTCCATTCATGAGGCAAAGTAGTTGCATGCATCACTATTGATGCATATCAATTTTTTGACAGAAGCTATTTCCCACTGGGACTTGCACAAGGATGTTTGGACTAAAGCTCAGAATCACAAGCAGTCCTCTGGAAAGTAGTGATTGTTCCCATTAGGGGGATTTTCCATTTTTTTACGCTACTTACCCTTTGTCACTATTGTCAAAGGGGGAGTAGTAGGAGTAGTTGGCATAGTAGTTAATTATTCTCTTTTTATAAAAGACCATTGGCATTTCTATTATTATTTTAGCAAACTTACTTTGTATAACTTATATTGCTATAAATGACAAAGGGGGAGATTTTTGGCCTATTTTTCATTGTTGTCATTGATGTCATCATTATCGCATGTGATTATATTTAGATATATTATATGTGCTGTCATGAATATCGTATGTGCTGGCCCTAGATAGAATAGAAAATCATCCATCATAATTGTAGACACTTCAGACAAAGTAGGAAAAGCTGAGAAGAAATTCTCAATATTGTCATGAGGAGTGTCTAGGATAGAATCACTAGCACTAGTGGAAGATACATGGATAGCATTTAAAGATGAAACACAAGTAATCACTGGGGGCTTGAGCTAAGAAGTAGAAATAGGAACCTGTAACATAGATTAATAAGGAGGTACCCAAGATAAAGATTCACCAACTTGTGGCAATTCCTCTTCATCAAATTCATCATGCTCCTGATCACCTTCTTGTCCTACTTCCAATTGATAAACATCAATTGGTTCTTCATCGAGATGCTCACCCTCCACTTGTTCATTAGGTACTTTAGAATCCTATGTCTCATGAACATTAGAGGCCGATGTCTCTCCTTGGGTTTTCCCTTTCTTAGTTCCAACTGTGAACTTCAATTTGGGAGCTTTGGCTAGAGTAGTCGAATCTTGTCTATTCTTGGTTCTAATTTCTTATCCTCTTCCCATTGGGTCAATAGTGTCATCATCAAAACCATAAGAGAAATGTTTCATTGGAACACCATGAAGGGTCAATCATATATTGGTATTTGTGAGAATACTTTGGAACCACTCCCTGATGGAAGTAAATTCCTTTTGCGATAATTGAATGAGAGGAAAATGAGTAGAATAAACCTTTTTCTTCTCATACATAGGATCTAATATGTCCCCATATTACTCAAGATCATTGGGAACATCAACAAGAACAACATTTTAAATTCATTCAACTGTTAATTGGCAATAGTCAAATTTTCTCACATCATGCCCAGACTCACAATCAAACCAAACATCTTCAATTCGATGCACATGAACATATGCCATCTTCAGCTTATTTCTCATTTCTCTATAATCAAAGTCCTTCCTAGCCTTGAAGAAACTTATGGTAACTCTTCTCATCTCCTCTTCCATTGATCTGGCTTTAAAGATGGAATTGATGGAATATATACCAATGGTAAGGGATAATTTCAAACCTATTTTACGTGAACCTGATTGGGCCTCATGTATTGCATTCATTTGATGAGCTAGATCCATCAATACAATCTTATCAGAAGGGTACCTAGGGAGCATAAAAGGCTCACCAACGAAACAACCAACCGTGAGGCATGTAAAGGTTGGGAATTGAAGGAACATGCATCCATATTGGTTCACCACCTCCCAAGCATGATCAAATGCTCATTTGTTATACAAGTTCTTATTCATCATAACCATATAATAACCAAATAATGCATGATTTACTCTCCGAAAATTACTATGACTATTCTGAAGAACCAACTAAGAATAGTATTTATGTACCTCAATCTGTCTCCTATGACTAGTTGTAGACAACCTAGGGAAATGTCTCATAGAAGCTACATTGTACACCAAGTATGAAGGTATATAAAAATTGAGTGTGGTAGGTACCTTGGTGAGTTGCTCGCATATAGCATCACTAATTTTTTTTCCCCAAAATATCTTCTCTTTATTTTTCCTGATCACATGAATGTTTTGATACATCCATTTATAGAAGGTATTGGAGGTGGGAAGACCTTTCACCCCACTCAAGAGAGTAATCAAATCATTGAGTTCTTCAATGAAGTTGCATATGGGAAGAGTTTCTGGCCATCTTGTAATGGTAGGTCTTAGGGTTTTCAACCAATTACCATTCATGTTCTTTCTGCACTTGTCATAATTTCTATTAACATACGCTATAGCTTATTGCCTTGTGATATCATAATACTTCTCAATAGTGGGGCACTTGAAGATAGAATCAAATAATTCCTCATCAAACTTGATCAATTTCTTCCCAGTTTCATCCTTTACACTTTTACTGATAGGATCAGAGTGATTTACAATTGCCATAATGAACTCAGGGTCTTGAGCAGACATGGGGAAAGCCACTACCAAGTGGATACCATTGTTGATGATGGATTGAATTTGAAAATAGGAAGAAGATTGATCAATCCTCTTTAGAAATTCATATAGGTCCACATGACCTATTTCTATATCTCTAATATGATCAATATTGGATGTGAGTGAAGAAGGTGGAAAGATCTGATGAGGGGCCCACTTCCTAAATTTCTTCTTCTTCTTGTTTGGGGAAGCCTCTGCCATTTGTTTGATAATAACACTAAGAAAAAGCGTCAATATTATAATGATACATTTGATCAACTTTTTTGTTCATTTGAGCAATATTGAGAAAATGATATATTCAATACATTAGGGCTACCAAAGACCTCTCTTGAAAACTTGAGAACTTTAGAGTAAATCGAATATAAAATCTTGATTTGTGTGTGCATTAAGAGAATTTAAATTGTATAAGCTTGAAAATTTTACCTAAGAAAAAGTGTAGATCACAGTGTAATTCGGGTCTCTAAACCCGAATTGCACTTGGGTAAAACAAAACATAGGTGTAATTTGGGTTTAGAGACCCAAATTACAGTTAAAAAAGGGGTAAATACATATGAAGTGTAGGGTGGGTTTCTGCCCCCACTTTAAACATATTTAGTAAGTGCTAGTGCTTAGTGGGGTTATAGACACACCAAACGTTGTTTTTTGGTGTATGGCGAGTCAGTAGCCCTGCCAATTATGATTTTTGGGTATTGCAAATGTGTAAAGGCAAAAATGGTGGTGGTCGAGGTTGCAGACATGCCACACACCATTGTGTGTTGTGGGGTGAGCTTACAGCCTCTCCCAACACCATAGTGTTCTGTGTAGGTTTTAAATAACATAGGATGGTGGTGGTCGGGGTCATTGACCCGCCACACACCACTGTGTGGTATGGGGTGGGCCTACGTCCCTGCCCACCACCACAGTATTTGAACATAGAAACGAAAGAAAAATGGTGTGTTTTTGGGGTCATTGACCCGTCACATGCCATTGTGTGGTGCGTGGCAGGCCAACGACCCTACCCAACACACGACATAGTATAAAAATTGCAAGACATAATATGAAAAGCTAGTGTGTGGTGATGGTCGTAGACCAGCCATGCACCACTGTGTGTGGTGTGTGGCAGGCCTACAATCATCACCCCGCACTGGTATGGAAACATAGTGATAGAAAAAATAGTCGATACAAAATCGAAAAGGGAGACAATCAATACAATTTCAAAATATTAAAGGGGTTTTGAAAACCCTAGAAATTTGGGGAAGAATACATACCCAAATTTGAAAGTATGAAAATCTCCTTCTCCCTTGATTGTGAGCGAACAAAAATGAATCAAATGGAGATTAAAATGATCAAATAAGCTTAAAATCTAGGAGAAAGAGTCCTATTTTGAAATTTTCAAATGGGTAATTAATATCTCTTTGTGTCATAAATAAGTGCAAATTGGGGTTTGTAAACCCAATTTGCACCTAAAAGGGATAAATTGGGTTTATGAACCTGATTTACACCTAGATGGGCAAATTTAAAAAAGAGAGGTGTAAATTGGGTTTGTGAACCCGATTTGCACCTTAATGGTATGATTGGTGTAAATTGGGTTTACAAACCCGATTTGCACCACAATGTCACACTTAAGTGAAAATAGAAAGTAAGGAGGAAAAAAGGAATTATGATGATGTAATGTCTCGTAAAGCATGAATTGAGTATCAAAACCATAAATGAGCATAAAAGTTGTGGGGTACCCTCAGATTCTCGTAAAAAGAAAAATTGTGCGTAACATTGGCTCTGACTAGGGAATAATATTTGATCATTAATTGAAAATGAGTGAAGGTTGTAGAATCCCAACACTCTATGTGCCTTCATCCATCCATTGGGCTAGAGTTGGGTGATAGGGAAAAACCAAAAGATGAAATGCAAAATAAAAGGGAAGATCAAAACAACTTGCCAAAACATCATCGAGTAAATAATTTGAGATGTTGGCCACTATGTGGAAATGAAATTGAGTTCCATCATTGTATGCAAGGAGGTATCTACCTTCACCACAAAGTTGATGAATGTTAAAGGGTTCCATCCACAAGGAATCAAACTTGCCATGCATTCCTTTAGGCTCATGTCTCACATCCCAAAGCAAGACAAGGTTGCCAACTTTGAAATCTCTTTGCTTTTCTTTCTTATAAAAAAGAGCTTTAACTTTATTTTGGTGGTTTGAAATATGATCCACCACCTGAACTCGCTTTTCTTCAAGTTTGGAGAGGAACATGGTGCACTTATCCAACGAACTCTCATATGTCCGATCCTTAATCACCTTTACTAACTTCAAAGATGGTAGCTCTAAAGTAACCTAATTGCCCTCTTTGATGTAATTATGTCCACCCACAAAGTATTATTCAACGCTTTATGCCACAAATGTTGATTTTCATCAACCAATTTATTGATTATGGTGATCAAATTTTTATTGCTTGATTCCGCTTGATTGTTGCCCCGTGGGTAATAATCTGAAGAATGAGCAAGAGTAATATGATATGATAAATCAAAATCGAGTAATCTCATATGAGGAGAAATAGGTAGCATTATCTACTACTATCTTGTTGGGAACACCAAACCTACTGACAATGTTTTCTTTTATAAAATCACACACCACCTTAGATGTTGCATGCTTAATAGTAATTGCTTCAACCCACTTAGTAAAATAATCCATGCCAGTCAAAACATAGTGATGACCTGTAGCAGAGGGAGGGTTGATTGGACCAATGAAGTCAATACCCCATTGCTGAAATGGTTCCTCAATTACCACTGGTTTGAGAGGAAAAGCTGCAAGTCTGGACTTACCAACAAACTATTGACATAAATCACATTTCCTAACCCAATCATAAGCATCTTGAAAAAGGGAAGGCCAATAATACTTGGCTCTCAAAATTTTGTGAGTCATCACTAGAGCTGAAAAATGCCCACCACAAGCTAAGATATGAAAAAATTCCAACAACATAACTTGTTGAGCTTTGTCCACACACTTTAGGAAAGTATCTTCGAGACTTCTTTTGTACAAACCATTTTCCTAGAGAACATTGTTATTATCCTTCAACTTCAAAGTTTTTTTTCCTTATATGTGAGATACGCAAGACATTCACCATAGGTGAGAAAATGAGCAATGTTAGTGTTGTCACTCAAATTGCACCCGTAGTGCACATGCTGAAAGCTCAAGCAACTTGGTGACACATGGGATAATTCTTAGGCTTGTGGGTTGCCTATAGTAAGAATTAACCTCTAGATGAAGGGTTGGTTCCCTGCAAATAATTCTAAATCTTTACTGAGAAAAGGGACAGGAAAACTTAAAATGAAACTAGAAAGAAATTGCAAATGCTAAACGAAGGTGAAGCATCAATAAGATATCTCAAAATGACAGAGATACAATCGTAAAAACACCAATCTGCACAAATAGACTTTTGGTTCATAACACATATATATTTAATGCAAAGGATTTAAACTTCAAGAAATTGAAAGGAAAGAAAAACTTTCACAGCCAACCAAATGAGCCAATTTATCACAATGCATAACCTGTGACTTACAAATGAGATAGAAAATTCAAAGGTTATCTAGACAATAACACAATAAAATAACTCTCAATCAAGGATAAGAAAATGAACTATAAAGGCATAAGGCATAAGCTGGTAATCTTTTATTCAGAATTCTGTCATACAACTGCATATGAGCTACAAGAATGTATTCTCTGCTAAAACCAGCCACAAAATCACTAAGAACTAGTGAAGAAAGATAAAAAAAATTTCACTTTATACAAAAGCCTTCCAAAAGGTAGAGGAAAGATAACTCCAGAATGACTGAAGATGAACTCCCACTGAAAATATCTCCTCCGAAAACTGATCCTCTCATAGAAATAAAAAAGCCATTAAAAAGGCTCAAAATCATGAGAAAAACTCATGCAATTCAGTTCAAACTCTTAGTCAACTAAAAGTTGTCCCATATGGCACTCAAAATCAATCCTTATCACCTCATGATCATGAGAAAGACTCATGTAGACTTTCTCTGAGCTAAGTGACTAGACCTCAAACTACCTGATGGCTTTTCTTCTCATTTTGCATGGATCCTTGGACGCTACTTTGCCTGCCATCACTTTCGGCTTCTGACTGTAACTAGCATTGCTTTCTTCATCGGGTCATCGGGTTAGCACTGAAATGCTTATTTTGATGGCCGATGATATGCTCCATTTCACCTTATTTTTCTATCGGGTCGACCATGTGTCACATCCTGGTTGGTTCTGGGGTTCCTACCCTGCCATCTTAGCACGACCTGGACTCACTGCTGGAATGAAGCTCTTCCATCCAATCAACTTTAATCTGCATTCTTTATTTCTTCCTTTGAATTGCTTCCTTAGCAGGCCCCACTACTTGGTCGCCAAGTCATGGTGAATAAACACCGCGCATCTTCATCATGCGGTATAGCGACCACCGCTAGATCTTCAAGAACCTACTTGCTTTTTACCTCTGCTTGTTTGCTTTTATCTTCCTGGGCCCACGGGAACGAGCGATACTAATGAACTTTGAACTATTGAACCATTGAACCATTTAAGTTTGAACCATTTTGAAGTTCAAGTTCAAGGTTGACTTAGACATCCACTCATTTGTAGACTTTTGCCATGTGTCAGCCTTTGATTTGCTCATGGGTCCACTTTGTCTTCCATCTGGACCACCATATGGACTAGACCCACCTTGTCGCCAAGTCGCATGATATAGCTGGGTGAGCAACTTTTCCTTGTGGCTTAACAACCACTGTCGGATTTGTGCGATCACCGTTGGATGTGATCAAATCTGCTCGATCTTTACTCCGACTGATCTTTGTTCTTGTGTCGCGTCATCAACGTGTGTCACCCTCTGATTGGCTCATGAGATCCACCTGGGAACCACCTATCTATCAGGCCACCAGGCATCCTTCTCTGTTGGATCTCATTCTTTTGGCCAAAGTATTCCTTTGGTGAGCCGCTTACCAGTTTCATCGAACTTAAGGTTTCATCGATATTATTATGTCGATGAAACTGAGCCTTCAGTGAAACTCTTTCGGGACTCATCGCAGCCAAGATCTTCTTGATGCCGCCCATCTGTGCCATGTCACCAGCCATTGGACCGCCACCTGTCTTGCCGCATGTCACCACATTTCAACTTGTGATTTTCTCAAAGTCCACCTCGGCACCACCTGGCCTGCCACCTGTCATGGGGATATTCGTTTCGGGCTCTTCATAACTGTGGTACAGTGAAAGTCATGGATAGCCTCAAAATTTCACTCTATTGTTTGATCTTTCTTGATCTGATGGTCGATCTTTACTCTTTGTTCTGCCACGTCATCAGTCGCCAAGTCACGACAATAATCCGGTGTGCATCTTTTCATTGCAACATAGCGACAACCGTTAGATCTCTGTGATTAGCATTTGATCTTTCTGACTTGCTTGACCTTTAACCTCTTCCTGCTAGCCGGTCATAAAATTAAGATGCCTTGAGATGCGTGTGCATGTGGGGTCCACTGGGTGACGAGACACTTCTTGTCAAAAGCTCGTAAGCTTTGACACTATAGTTATATGTGACTTTAGCTTTAAATACAAAAATGCTCCTCCCTGCGACCAATGTGGGATAAATGTTCTTCCTGCTTGGCGACTGAAAATGATTGGAAGTTCTCTAGCCTTTTAAAACCCTCTTTGGCGCCCAAGTAAAAACTTTACACAGGTCGATTGCATTTTCTCTGAGCTTCTTTTGGCCTTTCATCAGCTACACAGGGGATTCAATGATACACTTGCCAACATGAATTTTCTTGAAGGTTTTAATAGGCCACACTATTTCATTTGCAATGGAGCATAAATATCTCTGTGTTCTACAACATGCTAAGCTCAACCCTTGTGGGAGCCACATTTTAACCCACATGTTGTCTTACTTTCCTATATCTGCACATGAAGCAAACAAGTTAGACAAAAATAGTGCATTTCTCCCTGGTTCATGATTTGATCTTTTCAAAATGAATGAATGCAAGGCTTCATTAGGGCACTAAATTTGGCATGTGCAAAATTTGGTAACAGTTAGAATACCATTCTTCCACGGTACTCACAAACAACATTGTAGGGATATGTCCTTGTGAATTTATTTGAAGGGGAATAATTACTTTTGATTGGTTGTTTTCCATCAACTGATATAGACCTTTACCTCGAGACAACTTGGTAGGTCAAATCTCCAAGTCATATTCCTAAATCTTTGCTATCCGGTTACCTCTTTTAGTCCCAAAATCTTGTTGTGTCAAAATTGACTTAACTGCAGTATTTGGAACTAAACATATGACATGTGAATTATAGATATAAAACCGGAAATGCTTAACTGCCTTCACCACAACATATGCATGTTTATCCATTTGAGAGTATTTAAGTTCATGAGATTTGAGGGCAACACATGAACACTATGGGAGGCTCAATACCTTCTAAATTCTTCTGAACTAGAATGGCAGAAAGTGTATGACCTGAGGCATAACTATATATTAGGAAATAATTGGTATAGTCAGGACATACCAACACTGGAGCATTAGCTATTGCTTCTTTTATTTCATCAAAGGCCACTTTCCCTTTTGGAGTCCAACTGGTCTTTCCTTTCATCATATTCACAATATGATGTGTTTTCTCAGAAAAGTCTGGTACAAATCTTCTTAAGAAGTTAACTTTGCCAAAGAAAGAATGAACAACCACTTTACTCGATGGTAGAGACAAAATTTGAATAGCTTTGACTCTTTCCAAATCAATTTTGGTACCTTCCTTGGACACAATATGCCCAAGAAGCTTACCTTCTGTAATCCCAAAAATTGATTTTTTGGGATTTAAGGATATTCTATGTTCACGACATCTTCTAAAACATCTACAAGATGAAAAAGATGATTATCACGATCTTTGGAGAAAATGGTTAAATCATCAAGATACACAACAAGGTACCTTCCAATAATACCTCGAAAAGCCATATCCATGGCCCTCTGAAAAGTTGTGCCTACATTGATCAAACCAAAAGGTATCCTTCGATAAGTGAAAGTGCCCTAAGGAGTTGTGAAGGCAATTTTATATTGACCTTCCTCACTGACTTCAAGAACATCTTTGAACCAATGACTATCTGCAAGACTTGATCCATCACCAGTAAAGGATAATTATCCTTTAGAGAAGACTGATTAAGATTACGAAAAATCCACACAAATGTGAATTTCCCCAGTATTCTTTCTTATAGGTATGATATTTTCAATCCACGATGAATGATGAATTGGAAATATTATTTTGGCATTTAACATCTTCTAAATTTGCAAAAATATAGTACCTACTATCTTGGGATTGTACTTTCTTTCTTACTATTTAAAAGGTGTCATCCCAGTCTTAAGTGGAATATCATGTTGTACTTATTTAGGCTTGAAAGACTTCAAGACATCATATGAACATGTCAACACATCAATGTAGTGGCACAATAACTGTAAGAACTGCTCTCTTTCATCTTGGGTACAAATGTTACCAATATTAACAAATTTCGAATCATTTTCTAATCCAATGTTATATTTCTCGTATCCCATGGCATCATCTGATGACACCTATTGTTGTTTCTTGATATACCTATCATATTTATCAAACAAATGTTCCAGTGACACCAATCCTTTTGGAAACTTGTTTCCCTTTAACTATAGGAAACCTTCATCATGTGAGGAGTCATCACTTGCCACTGAGTTAGAGCAATTTCTCCCTTCAAAGTACAAATTGAAACCGTCACTAGTCTCAAGGGAGTTCACAATTTTCTTATCATAATTAAAAAGTTTCTAGTGATCCCAATTATCTGGTACACTTGGCCTACAAATCAATTTGATAGCATAAAATTCTTGGGAAAAATTGTCATGAGGAATCAGGAGAGTCACTAGCTGAGCAAGTGAATTTGCCATAGAGTTAAACTCCCTTGATACCACCAAAATATTGAAAGAATCAAAATTTTCAATATTTTGCCAAACTAAATTCTGGTAATGTTTTAACCGGTCATTTCGAGTTTGGTAAATATTTTTGATTTGACAAACTACCAACTCAGCATCTCCTTGTGCATGTAAATTTTTAATACCTTTCTTTTGAGCCACCTCCATACCCAACAATAAAGATTCATACTCAACAGTATTATTGGTATTAGAGAATTGAATCTTGAAAGAATATAAGAAAATGTCACCTTGAAGGGAAATTAGGACAACTCTAGCACCAGAGTTGTCAGTGATAGAACTTCCATCGAATTCTATTAACAATACCTGATTATCGCTTTCTGGTACTGTAGGTTGTAAACTCAAAACAACATCATTAGAAGAAATTGACATAAGTTTTGGATTTTCAGCAGAAGAAGAAATAGACATAAAGTCATCTATTGAGAGATTGTCATCATTACTGGAAAGTTCAACTGTACTATGTTCTAAAATTTCAAACCAATCTTGAGTAAACTCAGAAACTTCATCAATGTGTAAATAATAGTTTCCCATACCAGATGACTCAAATAAAATTTGAGCTTTGTGATCATTTGATTTGGCAACTGAATACTTTACTTCCTTCTCAAGGAGTAATTTCTGCATCTCACCTTTGACAGGAATCCTAGTTTATGACCAGTCCATGTTGATTTCACCCCCAACATCTTTACAAAAAATTCTTCCCAAAAGCATACCGTAGGAGGTTGGAACATCAGCTACTAAGACAATCATCTTGATTCTCTTGTCAGGATATGTAGCAAAAGCAAACTGAGCATCTTTGATTTACTTGTTTGTTTTTCATGGAAAAGCATTTACCAAAAGTCTTGGTAAGGGTAAGTCCTAAGGCATTAGCTACCTTAGCGGGGATTACATTATCTGAAGCTTCTGAATCTATGACACAATTGCTCAATTTATATCCATTTATGAGAAGGGAAATATAAAAGGGTTCAATTATACTTGACATAGTGGATGGAACAACAACTAAGTTATTCTAAAATACTACAGGAACTTGGGGATTTTCTTTTTCCAACCTATCAAACTGTTCAAGATTATCTTTAAGCTATTCAACTTCTAAAATTTGGATTTTTGTTTTCTTTGCATGATCAATAATGTCAAAAGGTTGGTATTGCAAATTAAATGAAGGAGTAGACACATCACTAGCAAGTTTGGAATTAACTAACACACTCTTTGGCATGCTAGACGAAGAAAGGTCAGGTGTACCTACTTGATTATTTACAAGTAGATCTTTGAGTAAAGTAGGCAAAGGAGTACCTCTCTTTACAAGAGTTATCGGTAATTGAGGTGTATCTTTTTCTTTGGTTTTATCACTAGATTGCTGATCACACTGGTTAGGAACTTGTGAACAGGTGAAAACTGCAAATGCTTCACTCTCACATTCTACTTTGGCATCTTGGTACTGCAAAAACTAGATACTAGAGTTGCTAGATAATTCTCCTTCATGCTTTTAAAAAGAATTAACTATGTCTTCAAGTGGAAGATCTTCAACAACATCATCACCTTGTTCGGTCTCATAATACCCCACTGAAGTATTAACAGGGGGTGCTTCGAGAGACAATCTCTCTGGAGGAGGAGGCAACTTATTTTGGTTTCTAGCTGCATAGCTAGAAGCATTGTTTGGGTAGGTCCTTTGTGGAACATCTTTGTATGGGGTAGAAAAATATGTTTGAGAAATATACTTTTTCAAAGCAAGAACCTCGTTTGCAAGTTTCTACACCATAGAATCAATAGTACTTGTAGGAGAAAAACGTGAAGCTTCTTGAGAAGAAAAACTTACTTTGGTTTTGTTGGGATATTTATTAATTTTTCCATCTAAGATTAAGTGATCTTCCATTTCTACTGCTTGAGTTTGAGCTAATGACAAATTTGTTGGAGGTGTTCTTCTCAATAAGAAGCTAACTTCTGGCAACTATGCATTGATAAAGAAATGTTTTAAATTTTCCTCAGTAGGCTGAGAAATAGTAGGAATTAGATTCTTCAATCTAATAAACTTAGCCACAAAATCCCTCATGGGTTCATGTAGCTCTTTCCTCATGGAAGTTAGCTGAGCTAAAAGAGCATGTGCATCTTCTGCTGGCTTAAAATGTGCTTCAAATTGACTCTTAAGAAAATCCCAAATTGTAATTGTTTGAGGTGCTAGGTGATAAAACCAATCAACAATAGTACCTTGTAAAGTCTCAACAAAAAGACATATAGCTACATCTTCATATTTCACACCAAGAATCCCACATGCAATATAGAATGATGCAATATGTTCATCTAGGTGTTTCTTACCATCTCCAAAGAATTTGGGAATATTTTTCCTCGACCCTTGTGGAAGAGGATGAAGGCATGGAGTTAAACTTAGAGGATTAAAATTTTGTACCCATGGTTCTAATGTGGTCATCACAACAGGTTGTACTGGTTGAAATAGAGGAATTACAAACCTCGATACTTGTGGAATTACCAAAAGCCTTGGTGCACTTGAAGCTTCACTTGGAATAGGAGATCTCTGACTTGTAGGCAAAAAAATCCGTGTTCTCTGAAGAGAAGAACTTGCATGCACATGTAAGTAATCAAAATAATGATTTCATATAAATTCAAATATATGATCAACAACACCTTGATTTTTGCGCCCTTGAGTATAGCTTTGTCTAGCCAAAGTAGAAACTGGTTGTAGCTCGTGTCCCGAGTAGAGTCACCAAAAAACTCTTGGGTGAAAATTTTGTAAACTAATGAAGGTTCACAAAATGTGTGTTTCATGACAACACATGGGATGATATCTCTCAGAAGTCAAGATATAGCCTGTCCTAACTATAAGGGAAGGCTCTCCCTTTCTACTACAATTATTTTCTATTCTAACTACCTGCTAACTTTACACTAATCCAAGGTACAACAACAACTTAGTTCTCTTCTTTCAAAACAATTACATCTAACTCTATTTTAAGAATAGATTTTCCCTTAACTTAAACAACTTGAAAACTTGAAGTAATATTAAGCTAATCTATTTGGGAAGTAAAGTGTCCGTGAAAGAACAAAGTCTTATGTTACTTCCACTTTTCTGAAAATGTCCTAGGGATGAGAATTATGCACATTTAAGAACTCAAATATTCTCTCATATACTGAATTCCTATCAACCACTGTAATCCAGATATATTTTCAAGTCAAAGACTTACAATATATTAAAAGATCTTCTACTCTAACCAAAAAATTCATATAGCACAAAGACTCCACTTTTTACCTTTTCAATAAAAATTCTTGAGATAACTTGTAAAAGCTCAAAGACTTTAAGAAACCTTCTCTCAACTAATTTCTGATTCCTGAATTCCCAAAGTAACTCAAAGATTACTTGTAAAGACTAAAAAACTCTTCAATATTCAACACCAATAACTATATCCACTTTAAGCATTCAAGAACACATGATACCAATGACATAAGAACATTCATACCACATAAAAGATTGTATTCAAAATTTTTTTGAATGCCAAGCTTTCTTCTGTCTTGATTAAATTGCAAATTTACAAAATGAACACCAAGTCTCAATTTGCTCTTCACTTAGGCAGAGTTTTGTTGCATAAACAAAGATAGAAAAAAGATCCTTATTACAATAATAACCCTCATACATATAGAAGAGGGGTGCAACATGAAAATAGAAAATTATAACTTTCTAAGACTATGTGAAAAGAAGAGTTCAAATTGACTTGGGACTTGTGCCCTCAACAGGTGCACATGAGCAATTACAAAATGACACTTGAAGTGTCAATGGATAAAATAAAATAACACTAGAAAAATCATGAAAATGATTGTCATTTTCCTTAAGCTGAATCTTGCTTCTAGAATTCCTTGAACTTCTGCAAAGCATTCTTCATTTAAATTCCATCAAGCCCATCGATATTGATGGTGATGACCTTCACGCTAGTGGTGGAATTATCTAAGTCGATATGACACTTCTTATGTTTCTTCAAAAGTGAATCCAGAAAATCCAAGATGAACTGAAGATCTAGTAACCTTTCAATTGAGGACAAAGAAAAGTCCTTATTAACTTCAACAGTCTCAAGCAAGTTGAATTTTTTGATGATTTCATCCACATCAAGCACCTTTTCATTATCATTGAGGAATACACATGGAATTTCAGAGATCTTAACAATGATCTCCTTCTTATCTGTACATTTCTTTTGGGCCCTATGTTGGGAAAAATGATGTCTCAACCTTGCCTTTACATGAGGTTACTATTTATTGTAAGTTTTTGTTTGAGCATGAAATGGTGCCAAATTCTCCCTGAATCTTTTGGTTGGCTAGATAAACATTTTGATAAAGTTACATCGGAAAATTGCAATTAGTTTTGAAGATATTAAAGTTTTTGTTTTGGAGGGTTATGATGAAAGGTTTAAATTAATTTTGAGGAATTTAGAGGCCCTGAAATGCCTTGAAAATCACACGTAAACAAAGTAGATTTTTATGAGTAAATGGAGCACTTCGCGAGCTTTCCAACTCTTCAAACGATTCATCAATAGCACACATGGTTCTCAAGTTATGGCCTCCAAAAGTTTGTACTCTTCAAATAGGAAATATAAAATACATCAGACACATAAATGAGTTGTAAAAGGGAGGGACATGTGTTGATGTGTGTTTTGACATGTCATAAGGTATCTAGATTGGAGATAAGGTTGACTACACCTTATTGGGTGGATTTGGCCCATGGTTTTGTAATACCGTTTGACGGTTTCTTGTTTCATATCTCCTATATATGAGGCACATGAGATAAAGGTTGGGTGCAAGATTCTTATGGAGATTGAGTTACCTCTGAGTCTCTAATTAGTGGTACTCCTGTGAAGAGCTTGCTCAACAAGTATATTGTAATATTTTATTGATTTCCAAATAATATATTGAGCCACTTTTGGAGTGTGGGGATTTTCTCCCAAAAGGGTTTTCCCTACGTAAATCACTATGTTGTGTTGTGGTATGCATGATATTTTGATTATTTTTGTTAAGTTTCTATAGTTGTTGTAACGATCTGAAAAAAGTTTTTGCATTACCCTCCTCTAAAGATTAGTGTAGGAAGTTGTTTTTCTACTTAACTTCCATACACCCTCATCATATCCTTAAATATATGCTCTAGGATATTCATCTGATGCTCCAATAACTCTCACTATTCAATATACATTTGTCATGAAGGAATACCATCATTTTGGATTATATCATCAAGATCACAATCTTAAAACTTCAACTAGGCTTCAAAATCATTTTCTCATGTTTCAAGTTCCCAAGAGAAGACCTCTATGGTTCTATCTACTTATATCTTCACTGCATCAATATTGTTGACAATAGTACAAGATGAACTTATGAGTCATGTGCCTTGAATCCGCATTCGATCCATCCATTCTCCTACAACTCTGCTACGAAATGCTACCTGTTCAGCTCTTTCGACAACCTATTCATCTAAAGATGAATTTATTTGTTCAACAACCTCTGAAGACTTAGTTACCTTGATCAAAATCAAGGTGAGTTGTTCAATTTGTTCCTTGATTTGATCTTTCTTCATCTTGTCTTCATCATACCTAGAAACTAGGGCTTCCAAAGCCGACTAAGTATCCCTATGCCATAAAATCATGAGTTTGCTTTACCAACTTGATTCTATGAATTACATAATCTGAATCTTGGACCTGACCAATACTGCATCTAAAGGAGGAACAACAAACTCAACATACTTGTTCTTATTCTTATAAATCTTTACCATTGACAAAGTTTTATCTTTCTTAATAGTCTTGGGTTTGATAGGAACAAGTTGGCTAAAATCAAAATCTACAAGAGAAACTGCTTGCTTTTTCCTTTTTGGCGTATTGGAAAACAACCAAGGTGGTAAAGATGAATCATCATTCTCGCCTGCTACCACATCCTAAGAGGTAATGATGGAATCTTGAACGGTGGTGGTTAGTATAGGTGATGTCATTGTAACAACATGGGAAGAATTTTCAAGGGATGATTTGTTAGATCTATGAGCCAACTCATTCATGAATTTATCAAAAGTATCCATCATAGTTGTAGAAACTTCAGACAAATTAGGAAAAATTGAGAAGACGCTCTCAATATTGTCATGAGGAGTGTCTAGGGTAGACTCACTAGCACTAGTGGAAGATACATGGATAACATTTGAAGGTGAAACAAAAGTAATCACTAGGGGCTCGGGCACAGTAGTAGAAATAGGAACCTGTAACATAGATGAAGAAGGAGGTACCTAGGACAAAGATTCATCAACTTGTGGAAATTCCTCTTCATCAAATTCATCATGTTCCTTATCACCTTCTTGTCCTTCTTCCAATTGATTTGTTGGGACTTCAAAAAAATTACCAAATTTTGGAGGCCCAAGTTTGAGTTTTTTATTTATTCACTCAAAATCCCCTCTGTAGGATAACACACCATGTTAGGCACGATGCAACTACAGGGAGCATTGGTTGCAATTGTGCATAACACGTCATGTTAGCTACACAAGTGTTGTAGGCTAGAAAATGTTGAAAATCCATGTGAATGGTGGTTTTCGATGAGATCACATTTTTGTCTCATCGACATGTTCCTTGTCAATGAAACATCATCTTTTGCTAAGACTGTTTTAACTTCCTATCTACCTTCATGTGTTATGTCGATATGTCCCTTTATTTGGTGTGACAAAGGCCTCTTATTTGAGGAAGTTGTTTTTGTTTACATGTTGAGTTCTAACTAGCCTCTGACCCCCAATAGTTGGGCCCATGTTGTCCGAGTGTCTACAGATGTTCAGGTGGCGAGCCTATGTTGGTTTATTTAGAGTGAGTTGTGGTTGTGTGGGCCCTTTCATTCATGGTTCGGTGGTGTCATGTGGCATCCATTGATTAGGTCTCCCAGTTTGTGTGGGCCCCTTTGTGGAATGGCGACAAGTGCCTTTTTGGCATGACTTGCCTTTCGACAAGACCCCTTTTACCGTTATTGGCTCTTCATTCTTATACCAACAACTCTCTCTTTTCATTGTGATGGGCCCTTTGTCTTGATGATGAGACGGATTTTGGCAGGAGTCGGTCTTTTGATAAGACCGTTATTTCTTCTCTTTGGCCAGTGCATGCTACACCGATATGTTCTTTTCGGTGTGATGGGAGATGAGCCATGATGACATGGTTTCTTTTTAGTGTAACATAAGGTTTCAATATAACCCAAATTTCCCCCTACATGCTCGTGGAGTTACATCAAAACAGTTTGTTTTTGGTGTAACTTAGGTTTTGTCTGGCTGATGAAGGGTTATCACCAATTCGCGAGAATAAAGAAGTAAAAAATGAAGGTCATGTGGGATAACAAAGAATTTTTGAGGATAATGAAATCCTTACCCCACAAGGGTCCAAGGCATGTGCAAAGTGTAGTGTAGGATAACATACAAAAAGAAGAATATGGGTCCTGCCACCTCGCAGTATGAAATGCGATAAGAAGATGGGTTGCGGGGTAACATGGAGGTATAGAGAGGGACTTCCCTAGATATCATGGGGCATCTAAAGCTAAGGTCAAGCGCTCTCACGGGGTAAAAGGAGCATGGGGAGATTCAGTGTCCCCACTATCTCGTGTTGCAAGAAGGTGAAAAGAAATGGTTTCACGGGGAGACAAAAGGAAAATGAGGATATACATCCCACTAGCCCACATGAGGATTGGTGTCATGAGGGTGCATAATGCGCATGTTAGTCAACCCATATGTTTACCAACATGCAACCTGTTAGACTCGATTGTCCGCATAGTTATTGACTAGGTTTGACCAGGTGATTTGGACAATGAAAATGATTACATGTGGCATCCAAGGCAATTTAAGAGGAAATCAAATATGCAAAGGTCGGCGATGTTGGGAGTAGTTTTCAATCTTTTCAAGGCAGATTAGTAGATGATGGAAAGTGCATTAATAGGGATCCCATTGCAAACTATTTTGCATCTCGAAATGATCAACAAAGAAGATATTAGATCTTATATGCAAGTGAAGATTTCTAAATGAAGTAATCTAGACTCAGATGATCAACCCAAGATATGAAAAAAGATCAAATCTATGATAGCTCGACTGATTAGCAAGTGGGGCAAATTTTCTTCATCGCTCGAGAAGATTGCTCAGGATGGTTGTGTCATCTGGCTCATGACTCATGACTCCAAAGGTTGTCCTCATAGCCACGTGCATTGAATGTCTTTAGGAGGATTGCATGTAGAACATGAGAACAAATGCTTTAGGGTATATCCTAGTCAGATGCAATCAAATGGTGACATGTGTATCACTTGGCCGGTAGCTTGTTTTGCTCCCTTGTTGTATAAAAGGGAATTTAGGGCCAGTGAGAGGGGGTTAATCCTGATTTTGATAGGATTTTGGGAGGAGGCAGGGCTTCCATGTACAGTCAAAGGTTAGGAGTAAGCTAGAGTCCCGTTTTCAGTCTGTAGTCATTTTTTCATTTCAAATAGTGTATAATTGGAATGCACGCAAGTCATAATGTTTTTATTATAACTATCTCCAGCATGCAATTTCATCATTTTATGAAATAGATGATCAAGGATCCTCTGTTTTGTCCTTGCAAGCTCAAGTATTTATCTTTTTTTTTCTTCTCTTCAAGGAAGAGATTAAAACACTTTTCACTGGATAATGAAATGGTGTTGTGCATGTAGGATATGTAAGAATGGCTGCAATAGAACTGTAATAGGGGGTATTAATGTAATGCACCAATTTGAGAATTCGTTGGTTATAGCTTAGTCTATTTGGGTTTAATATCTATTAGCTGCAACTTGACTCTACTACCCTGATGAAGGCACTAGTAATGGATTCCGCACCCAGTTGTCTGAATCAATCTATTCTCTTAAAGCCTCTTTTATTTCCTTTTTTTATTTCTTGTTTGTAGGAGTAGGTTTAGTGTAGAAAAACATCCCAAGTGCTGAGTGATAGTTGAAAAGCCAAGATTGTAGCCAAATCCGAGTTTTAAACACTTTCCTTGGCACATTCACATTGGGATATATGCTATATTTTGTAATACCATTAGTGTTGAAGGTATACTCGCCTTGGTCTCCCAATGTGAATATGCCAAGGAAAGTGTTTGAAACTCATATTTGGCTACAATATTGGCTTTTCAACTATCATTCAACACTTGGGATGATTTTCCACACTAAACCTACTCCTTTGTAAACAAGAAATAAAATCTATAAAATAAAAGAGACTTTAAGAGAATATATTGATTCTGAAAAATGGGTGTGGGCTCCATTAGCAGTGCCTTCATTAGGGCAATAGAGTCAACTTGAAACTTATAGACATTAAACCCAAATAAACTAACATATAACCAATTAATTCTTAGTATTGATGCATTACAATAATACCCCCTATTACAGTTCTATTGCAACCATTCTTATAATAGGGTCACCAATCTATTGGTTCCCAAATCAACGGGTCCTCAAACCCTAAAGATTTTGCCACTTTCTCATCAACAGGTTCAAGGTTGTATTTGGCCAATGAACGAGACTCAACCATAAGACTGAAATCTCCTACACTTTAGGCTCTGTGAGACCAAGGCGGGTAGACCGTAACAATGCCTTAAGATACTAATATAAATATTGGTTGACATTGTTATGATAAGCAGATGTCTCAATGAAAATATACCAAGGAAAGCATGAACACCTTACATTTTGGCTATAATCTTGGCATTACTAACTCTCACTCAGCAATTGAGACTGGTTTAAGACTATTTCTACTCCTACTCCTATTGTAGAAATATAAAAGGTGAAATAAGTGATTCTGAAATCGTGAATCTGACTAGTGCCTATTGTGGGCAAATAGAGTCCAACCTGTAGATAATCAACACTTGCTATGACATATATTCAATAGACACTTTTGAACATATTATGACTTGCACAACCTATTTAGAAAATCATAACAAAATGACTAATACTTCAATCAAACACACATTGTAGTAATCTTGAAAATAGACTTTAACTCTTTCATTAAAAGAGACCCACATTCAAAATCATACATTCCCACTTGAGGAAGACAAATTCATATGTAATTAACATAAATATTCATACAACATGTGGACATAAAGCATGAGTCAATATGAGATTAATGATCTTTTTTATTAATATTCAGAAACATATACATATATCATAACAATAGACTTATGTAGAAAGGAAATGTTCACTCTCTATTCCCTGAAACTGGTTCCTATTACATACTTCTTAGAAATTTTCCAGAATCCCTCTTACTGGCCCTGAAATCCCTTTTATATCAACAAGGGAGCAGGCAGGGCTTTCATGTACAATCAAAGGTTAGGAGTAATCTAGAAAACTGTTTTCAGTCTATAGTCATTTTGCCATTTCAAATAGTGTATAACCGAAATGCATGCAAGTCATAATGTTTTTATTGTAACCATGTTCAACATGCAATTTCACTATTATATGAAATAGATGATCAAGGATCCTCTGTTTTGTCCCTACAAGCTCATGTATTTATCTTGTTTTCTGCTTCTCTTCAAGGAAGAGATTAAAACGCTTTTCACAGGATAATGAAATGGTCTTGTGCATGTACGATATCTAAGAATGACTGCAATAGAACTGTAATAGGGGGTATTGATACAATGGATCAATACTGAGAATTCACTGGTTATAAAATTAGTCTATTTGGGTTTAATATATATTAGCTAAAACTTGACTTTGATGCCCTAATGAAGGCACTGGTAATGGATTCCACACCCAGTTGTCAGAATCAATATATTCTCTTAAAGCCTCTTTTATTTCCTTTTTTTAATTTCTTGTTTGTAGCAGCAGATTTAGTGTAGAAAAGTATCCCAAGTGCTGAGTGATAGTTGAAAATCCAGGATTATATCAACATCAATTGGTTCTTCATCGAGATGCTCAACCTCCACTTGTTCATTTGGTACTTCAAACTCCTGTTTCTCATGAACATTAGAGGCCGATGGCTCTCCTTGGGTTTTCCCTTTCTTAGTTCCAATTGTGAATTTCAATTTGGGAGCTTTGGCTAGAGTAGTGGGATCTTGTCTATTCTTGGTTCTAAATCTGATCTTCTTCACATTGGGCCAATAGTGTCATCATCGGAACCAGAAGAGAAAGGTTTCATTGGAACACCGTGAAGGGTCAAACATATATTGGTATTTGTAAGAATACTTTGGAACTGCTCCTTGATGGAAGTACATTCCTTTTGCGACCATTGAATTAGATGCAAATGAGTAGAAAAAACCTTGTTCTTCTCATACATAAGATCTAAGATGCCCCCATCTTCCTCAAGATCCTCAAGAACATCAACAAGACCAAATTTTTCAATTCGTTCAATTGTTAACTGACAATAGTCAAGTTTTCTCACATCATGCTCAGACCTGCAATCAACTCAAACATCTCCAATTTGGTGCACATGAACATATGCCTTATTCGGCTCATTTATCATTCCTCTATAATCAATGTCCTTCCTAGCCTTAAAGAACCTCATGGTAACACTTCTCATCTCCTCTTCCATTGCTCTGGCTTTAAAGATGGAACTGATGGAATATCTACCAATAGTAAGGGAAAATTTCAAACCTGTTTTATGAGAACCTAATTGGGCCTCATGTATTGCATTCATTTGACGAGCTATCTCCATCAATACAATCTTATCAAAAGGGTACCTAGGGAGCATAAAAGGCTCACCATCGAAACAACCAACCATGAGGCATTTGAAGGTTGGGAATTGAAGGAACATGCATCCATGTTGGTTCACCACCTCCGAAGCATAATCATATACTTATTTGGTATACAAGTTCTTATTCATCATAACCATATAATAACCAAATAATGCATCATTTACTCTCCAAAAATGACTATGACTATCCTGAAGAACCAACTGAGAATAGTATTTATGTACCTCAATCTATCTCCTATCACTAGTTGTAGAAAAGCTAGGAAAATGTCTCATAGAAGCTGCATCATACACCAAGTATGAAATCATATAAAACTTGAGTGTGGTAGGTACCTTGGTGAGTTGTTCACATATAGCATCACTGATCACATGAATGTATTGATACATCCATTTATAGAAGGTATAGGAGGTGGGAAGACCTTTCACCCGACTCAAGAGAGTTATCAAATCATTGACTTCCTCAATGAAGTAACATCTATGAAGAGTTTCTGGCCATCTTGCAATGGTAGGTCCCATGATTTTCAGTCAATTATCATTCATGTTCTTTCTACATGTCATAATTTCAAACAAAATAGGTTATAATTGATTGCATTATGATATCAGAATACTTCTCAATACTGGGACACTTGAAGATAGAATCAAAGAATTCCTTATCAAGCCTGATCAACTTCTTCCCAATTTCATCCTTTACACTTTTACTGATAGGATTGAAGTGATTCACAATTTCCATCACGAACTTAGGGTCTTGAGCTGACATGGGGAAGGATGCTACCAAGTGGATACCATTGTTGATTATGGATTCCATTTGATGATAGGAAGAAGACTGCTCAATCCTCTTTATAAATTCATATAGGTCCACATGACCTATTTCTGTATCTCTAATATGATCAATATTGGATGTGACTTAAGATGTTGGAAAGATCTGATGAGGGTCCCACTTCCTAAATTTCACCTTCTTCTTGTTTGGGGAAGCCTCTGCCATTTGTTTGATAATAACACTAAGAAAAAGCATCAGTATTATAATGATACATTTGATCAACCTTTTTGTTCATTTGAGCAATCTTGAGAAAATGATATATTCAGGACATTAGGGTTACCAGAAACCTCTCTTGAAAACTTGAGAATTTCAAAGTAAATCGAATATAAAATATTCATTTACATGTGTGCATTAAACAAATTTCAAGTTTATAAGCTTGAAAAATTTGCCTAAGAAAAAGTGTGGATCAAAGTGCAATTCCGGTCTCTAAACCCGAATTATACTTGGATAAAACAAAACATAGGTGTAATTCATGTTTAGAGACCCAAATTACAGTTAAAAAAGGGGTAAATAAATATGAATTGTAGGGCAGGTTTCTACCCCCCCATTACACATATTTAGTAAGTGTCGGTGTTTGGCGGGGTAACAAACCCACTAAACACCATTTTTTGGTGTATGGCGGGTCGATAGCTCCACTAAACATCATTTTTGGGTATTGCAAATGTGTAAAGGCAAAAATGACGGTGTTTGGGGTTGCAGACCTGCCACACACCATTGTATGGTGTGGGGCAGGCCTACGGCCCTACCCAACACCATAGTGTTGTGTGTAGTTTTAAATAACATAGGATGGTGGTGGTCAGGGTCATCGACCCGCCACACACCATAGTGTGGTGTGGGGCGGGCCTACGAGCCTGCCCAACACCATAGAGTTTTAACATATCAAGGAAAAAAAAATGGTGTGTTTCGAGGTCATTGACTTGTCACACACCATTATGTGGTGCATGGCAGGCCAACGACCCTGTTATCATTGTTTTGAACTTGGGTAATATTGCTCCATAATCGGCTAAAATCTGCAAGGTAGTGCTTAGCATTTCATGTTGCCTCTTAGTTTTTGGGTCAAAAAGGGTTTAGGGTTTTGAATTTTAACCTTTCCTATGTTTTGAAAGCCCTTGCATTCTATTTTTGTGTTACCTTTTTCCACTTAACCGGAAGGGTAGGTCTATCGTGAAAGGGTCTCCCCTTTATGAATTGCCTTAGGTGGGTCTTTATTAAATTTTAATTATTTGCACCCTTTCCCTAAGTTTTGAGTTCTTTGTCGGGCCCCATAAAAAACATGCAGGTTCCAGTAAATCTAACGGTGTGCGTGGTCTTGCAAAGGAAATATGCACAAGCTTTACCTTTTGCGAAACAACGAAAGGATAGGCAGGTCCCAGAAGCAAGCAGATCCTTTGGATAAAGGCCGATCAACTTGGAGTTGATCCAACGGTGTGCATGGATTGGTAGCCGGAAGTGATCCTAAGTTTACCTTTTGCGAAATAGCGAAAAGCTGGCAGGCCCAGTGAAGTAAGCAGAACCTTTGGTTAAAGACCGATCAACTCAGGATTGATTAGGTGGTCCACGTTGATTTGCAAAGGAAAGATGTGCAAGGCTTACCTTTCATGAAATAGAGAAAAGGTAGTGGACCCGGTGAAAAGGGTGACATGACAGGTAAAGAAGGTGCATCTCTCGGTTGATCTAACGGTTCGCGTTGGTTCGCGATGAAAAGTTGCTAAAGGTTTAAAGTCTGTGAAGTAGCGAAAGAGATGGTGGACCCAGGAGGCTAGGTTAAAGGATGAAGCTAAAAGTTGAGCATCTGGCTCAAGATCTAACGGTCCACATTGTTTCAGTGGGCGACGTAACGTGAAGTTTACCTTTTGCAAAATAGCGAAATGAGATGGTGGTTGCACAACAGGTGATGTGGCAGAACAACTGGATGTCCAGCCAGGGTAAGTGATGATCTGTCGGTATGACACATGGTTCCAAGTAGATCGTGGATGGCCCATTTTGATTGGGCGGCGATGGTGATGAAATCCATGGCCAAGATAAAACACATGGTCGTTAAAGATGCGAAGTCCGATAGAGTTCTTGGATGAGTTGGCGGCTGACACGTCAGAGCTATCTGCTTGAAATGAAAGGGGCACATGGACTCCATGTAGAGGGCCTATTTTGAAGGTTAAAAGGCGTTAAAGGTCATCCATCTCAAAGGTGATCCAATGACGAGCATTGTTTTGCGGCCCGAAGATGCAAGGTTTTTAGACTTTATGAAGCAGCGAAGACCGTTAGCGGTAATGTTTCCCTATGGTTAGTGAAAAGACAAGCGGTCATCGTGTGGAGTAAAGGTCAAGCAGATAATAGAAGATTTGACGGATGGCATTGTTTTGCGTGGAAGAGATGTGTAAGGTTTATGCTCTGTGAAACAACGAAAGGAAGGTAGGGCCCGATTTTAAGCAGCTTGACCCAGGTAAGGTAAAAGATGTGCGGGTTTCGCAAGATCTAAAGGACAGCGTTGCTTCGCAATGAAAAGGTGCACAGATTTTAACCTCCGCGAAACAACGAAAGGAGAAACACATAGAAAATGTTGTGATCCGTTGGAGCCATTTTTTGAATTCGGTTGCGAATTCAATTCTAAGTTGATTGCCGAAGCATGTGGTTTTAAATGTTTCAATTCATTGCTTTGTTGCCGTATTTAGCTTCACATCAATTGGATGTTGGCATCATTTTGAAGAGTTTTGTAGAGGAGTTGGTGCACAGAGCAAATTTCTTCAAATAACCAGTGAGTTTCTGCATGTTGCTTGATTGTTACTACTTGAATTTGGATCATTGGATGCTCATTTTCTCAAAGGTTAGTCAGAATTTTAATTAATATAGTTGTGATTTCGGGATGGCACCAAGAAGGGATTTCACGGGGAAGGTGAATTATTAGGATAGAAGCATATGTGATGATTTCTTAGAACAACTGACTATGTCCACAAATGTCGCAACCAAATTTAAAGAATTGGAGACAGTTTGTATGACAAAGGCAACTGGTTGAGAGATCCACAGATAGGGATATCAGGTATGGGTCTTTTCAAAGTAGGATTCAGTCAAAGACATGCCCTTGCCCCAATGAATAGCATATGGGAATTAGACATAGGAAATCTCATAGTCCCTGGGGTTTTCATGGATGTAGATTTGTTAACCCAGATTGCACACAATTATGACCCTATGGCTAAATGTATCAGGAATGTGAATGGAAGAGCCTTAATTAAGATTAATGACGATGAATTTAGGAAGATGTTTAAGCTCAGTGAGGTATCAAATTACTTAGAGCCTATCAATTTTGAAACATTAGCCTAGGTTTACAATGTACAAAGGGATCACCTCAGGAGTGGACCTTTGAAAGAGTTTTTTGTTAAAATAGGAGGGTTAAATGTTGTAGGCCCTAGTACCATGGAGTCTTTCTCCTTGAATTTGTTTACTCTAACGGCTAAAGACATGTATTGGTCACTATGTTAGATTTTTGGGGAAGATGCTGAAACCACCATGCCAACTCATTATATGTTAATTATAGCACAGATTCTAAACCCCTCTCTGGCAGTAACCTTTGATTATGCACCTTACCTCATTGATGCAATTCATGTAGGGCTAGTGGGTATAAAAAGTGGTAAGGTGGACAGACTGTTTGGATGGTACTCCCTTCTCATGCACATGTTTTTATTTAAAGGTGCCGATTACTTTGCTAGTGAAATGGATCTAGTTAAGGAGAAGGACAGTGAAGAGATGCATGTACAACTATGGAGCACCATTTTGTCCTGGGACAGAGAGGATGCCAGCTACCTGAAGTTTGATAGATGCTTTACATCTAAGATTAGGATTTCCTTATGCTCAGAGAACCCTAGGATCCCCAAAGCTCTCTTATAATTCCTTAGGCCAAAGGAATTTGCTGAAGGCATCAAGATCATGCACAACTGGGGTGACATATACTTATACCCTGTCTCTACAGTTTTCAGAGTTTATGGTTTCAGAGGCACTCCATATTTATTGCCTTATCAATTCCCATTAAAGATAGGAATTGCAAAGGTCCTAAGGCAAATTGGAGGTGTGCAAGAGGCAAAGCTAACGAATAGAGGAAAAGGGACTATTTTCCCAACTGTTACCATGGCCCATCAATTTGTGATTACCAAGGGTGGTTAGAAATACTTTGACGACTTCTTTCAACCATACAAGTTGCCTATTGCAGTAACAAGGTTTGCTGATCCTAAGGATTTTTTCAATGGCATGTTCAGGAAGAGAGCAGTATGTAAAGGTAGGCCACACCAATTCCATTTCCCAGAGGATTTAATTAGAAATGAGTTCAATTTGGATGAGCAGGAATTGAGGAAAGAAAAGTGGGTGGCATACAAAAAGGCTCTAGATTTTATTCATCAATTTGATAGTAGTTATGACCCTCTATCTAGCTTTAACCCTTTTGAGGAAAAGATAAAATTCTTGATTCTTTATTTTGAATATTTAATGCAAACTTTGAAGGAAAAGAGGGAAGCTATAATAAGAGATAATCCTGATAAGGCTAAGATGGTTCTAGCCAAGCCTGCCTTTGCTAAGGCTATCCCTCCGGGTAACTATGTAATGCATAAGAGGTCAAAATATAGTGTGTTGATGCCCGTAATAGGTGAGCCCTCTACTTCAAGAGGGAAGAGAGCAATTGAAGATGTCATTGACATCCAAGACTCCCCTAAAAGGAAAAGGGTGGGGAAGGAAGTGCAAACAGGTGAGTCTCTATACTCTCCATCTCAATCCCTATCCATATAGGAGATGAACAAGCAGTGGCAGAATAATTGTTGTAGTTAGGGGGTCTCAGAGAGATTGATTACACATATGAGGAGACACGAGAGGGGATGCCAGAGGAGCCACCTAGTGCTGAAATGAACTTAACTATGGATGAGTTCAAAGGTAAAGAGCTAGACCCTGCTGTCAAGCAAGCTAGTGAGGAGTTCCTGGCTGATAGCAATTTTGTCACGCAGGGGCCTTCCTGCAATTGCTCTGGAAGCAAAACATAGAGCAATTCAAGGCAATGTGTGAAAAGAGGAAGAGTGAGCAGCCTCACAAAGATGCAACTATGGTGGAGGAAGAAGTAAAGCAAGAAATGATTGCAGAATTTAAAACCATCACTCCTGAAGCTGGAAGAGGAATGGTGTCAAAGGCTGGTGTTTTAATCCTCCCTGAATGGGATATAGCAGATGCCTTGGTACTTGAAGCAGTCAGAAAAGAAACCAAGCCTATGGAGGGAGTGACATTCAGCAAGGATAATGCTTCTTTGGTCATGTGGTCCTTAAAGAGGGATGAGAGTAGAAGAAGAAAGGATACCTCAGAATCCAACTTCCTAGGAGGTATGATTGTTAAAAGAGTCCAAGACACATGAGTGGTGGAAGCTGCGAGCACAGTTCTAGAAACTGCAAAATTTAGTGTGGTAGTGGCTGAGAAAGAAGCAAAGGAGAGAGTTGATCTCCAAGTGAAAATAGAAATAGTTCTGAAGGCTTACAATGAAGCCAAAAAAGAGGTAGCCAATAGGGACAATATTATTGCTAGACTACAAAGTCAATTGGCAGGACAACACTAAGGAGGTGAATCCTCTACTCTGATGATTGCATCTTCTCCAGCAAGACCTCCACCCACTAGTCCTATTGTTGAATTTCCTCCCTCTCCTATGCCTTCTGGTTTTCAACTAGCTGAGACCATTCAACATGAATTGGAGAAGTTAAAATAGGCTCAAGCCCTGTTTGCAAATAAATATGAAGAGAAGGTAAAGGCCACAATTTTGAGTTTTGTTGATACAGTAGAAGCCCCCATTGTGCACACTAATATGAAAAGAATTCTAGATACTTTGAGTGAGTTGAATGAAGACAAGGCTATTTTAGAGCCGATTTTAGAGAAGTGGATGCCTAGGGAAGTGGATCTAGAAATTATGTGTGCATCCTATGATGAGGCAGGATCCGATGCCATTATCAAATCCACATGTGAATTAGCAAAAGGCATGGCCAAGCTTGCAGAAGGAAGAGCCAGTGTAGAGAGGAAGGTTAACTTATACAAGAAGGAATAAACTAAGCATAAATTTGAATTGTTTCCTAGGGGTTTTGTTAGCCCAAATCAGTTGAAGGACAAACAAGTATGGCTTGATGAGCTAGGAGCTAACTTGTCTTTAAGGGTGAATGAAATCATCAATAAAGATGACACATCTCTATTTGTTAAGACAATTCAAGAAATAGAAAAGATAAAGTCACACTATGGCTTTTTGGAATTAGAGGTTAGGAAAGTATGAAATTCCTGGAAAAGGTTAGTTAAATTGAAGAAGAAAATTGTTAGCTACTCGAGGCCTGATGATGACGTGTTTCAAGAGTGGACCAAAAGGTATGCGGTGCAAGAAGAGGAAATCCCAGAACAGTTAGAAGATGCTACATTGGAGCAACAAACCGAAAAGGCCACTAAGACTGAAAATGACTTGTAACTACTTTTTGAAGGAAATTGCGGTTGTAACAAATTATCCTTAGGAATGTCCGAAGCTTGTTTTGCATCCATGTTGTTATAAATGGATACCAGGACTTAGAAAATGGGATCACAAGAATTTATAAAGAAACTTTGCTAAAAAATATCTAAGGTTTTTTCTTGCTATTGCAGAGAATACTTTGAGTTATGTAAAATTTTCTCATAAATGAATATGAACATACAGATCAGAAATTTTTGAGCCTAAAATCTGTGTTGTCTTCTGGTGTGCATTCAGTGTTTTGCTGGTTTCATTTGAATAGTCTAGGGTTATTCAGTTGAACACGGGTTGTAATGAAATCTTATGGATATGTTTTTTGCTTTTCTCTTCAGGAGAGGAATTAAATATGCCTAAAACACTTATGTCAGTAGATTACTTGTTTGCTGCTATGAATTTGAAAAATGGTATCTAGTTTAACAAGAAAGAACTCTTATATATGTCAGGCATGTATAGGGTTATTAAAAGTCAAAGTGATGAGATGTATGGGAATGTTCAATTTTGGAATCCTTGCTTGACTTAGGTGACTCTGTAGCCTGGATAAGGCACTGGTATCAGTTGTGGATTTCTTTCTATATCTCTTGGGGATCAATATTGATAGTGAGCATAAGTTTTTCCTTTATTGTTTCAGTTCTATTAAGGTGATGAGGTCCATAGGTTTTTAGCATTGGTTTACTATGGATCTTGAATTTTAAAGTGTGAAAGTTTTCACAGAAGGTATACCCACCTGAGCTTTGGATAAGTTTGAAGTGTAGAAGGTTTTGTTGAAACCTTGTTATATGTTATTCTGGAGTTCTAATTTTCTTGGTGTCCTCTTCATATGCAAATAGAGTTCATTATATTTTTTACAGGGAGGATAGAAGGGAATCAAATTTTGAGAACAATAGACCCCACCTGACACACAACACAGTATAAAAACATGCAAGACATAATATGAAAAGCCAATGCATGGTGATGGTTGCAGACTCACCATGCACCATTATGTGTGGTGTATGGCGGGCCTACAACCATCACCATGCACCACTGCGGAAACACAATGATAGAAAAAATATTTGATACAAAATTGAAAAGGGAAACGATCAATATGATTTAAAAATATTAAAAGGGTTTTGAAAACCCTAGGAATTCAGGGAAGAATACATGGTCGAATTTGAAAGTATGAAAATCTCCTTCTCGCTTGATTGTGAGCAAACAAAAATGAATCAAATGGAGATTAAAAGGACCAAATAAGCTTAAAATCCAAGAGAAAGAGTCATGTTTTGAATTTTTCAAATGTGTAATTAATATCTCTGTGTCATAAATAGGTGCAAATTGGGTTTGTAAAACTAATTTGCACCTAAAAGGTATAAATCAGGTTTATGAACCCGATTTCCACCTAGATGGGCAAAAATAAATAAAAAGGTGTAAATTAGGTTTGTGAACCCGATTTGCACCTCAATGGTATAAGTGGTGTAAATCAGGATTACAAACTTGATTTGCACCATAATGTCACGCTTGAGTGAAAATGGAAAGGGGGAAAAAAGGGCTTATGATGATGTAACATCTCGTAAATCATGAATTGAGTATGAAAACCATAAATGAGCACAAAATTTGTGGGGTACCCTCAGATTCTCGTAAAACAAAAAATTGAGGATAACAGAACTATAACAGTTCAATTTTTGCAGCCCTCTTTTATATATCCGACTGTGGGTCCAAACCGGTAGTGAGCCAAACCGACTGTGAGCCACCCTCTGTATTGTGTAATCGGTTACATATTATGCTATTTTTGAGAGAATCAACTCTTCATGGTTTTTCCCATTTGGGGGTTTCCATGTACAAAATCTGGTGTTGTGTGTTATGTCTCCATTTTGTTTATTGCATTTGAATTATGTTATGTGATTGGTTAATTATAAGTTTAAATAAGTTCAAGGGAATACTAATTCACCCCTCCCCTCCCAGTATTCCAGTTATTCAACAATGTGGACCTTGCTGATAAATTGATGGAAGTGTCCCTAGAGGAAATTTTATAGAAGGTGGACCAATTATTGCAATGACGTCTGATATCGGTGATGAGGGGGGTGAGGAGAAGGAAGGGGATGATTTGAGGGGTGTTATGGAAAATATTGGCTGGGGAAAGAAAGGTGGTAAGAAAAAAGGGGACAAGAAAAAAGAAAAAAGGAGTTTTCATTTTGTTGAAGAGGATCAACATGTGAAAATGGAAGAGATTGTTGAGCCAATTGACCAACTCAGGGATTGTGAATTACAGGCCCTAAAGTGTGAGGTTCGAGAGCTGAGGAGTCACTTGGATAGCCATGAGATGAATGTTAAATTATAGGCCCTGAAGAAAGAGATGAAGGATATGAAGACTAGATGGGACGTAAGAGACAAACAACAGGCCAACATCAACAAATTTTGCATTAGAGTAATGCGCAGTTTGGCTACGACTTTCTGCCTGTTGCAGGACAAGATTGTGGATAAACAAATTTGCAAGGAACTTTGCAAGTTCCTTATTGAAGATTGGGACAATGTCCTTGGTCTAGTTGTGCTTTGTAAGCCAACTCCCTTGGTCTAGGCTTAGTTTAGTTTTTAATTTTGTATGGTTCTTTATATCTCTCTAGACTTACAGGGTGCTCCCTTTGTTGCTTTATTTCTAGTCTGTTGTAAAAATCTCTTTTGAATTTTGATCTTGGTTGTTAATCTGCTACCAATAGCCTTAAGGCTATGCTAAGGGTCAGCGCTCTAGTTAACGCTGCTTTTATTATCAAAAACTTTCAAACAAATTTAAATCATCTTCATTAATATTCATGTTTCTCGTTTAATATTAATTATGACCATTGTTGTTTCCTTTTGAACTAAAACTAATTTAACAATCATAAATTCATTCATTCAAATCAAATTTTGTGTTAACATTACTTTGACTAGCTATGGAATCTTAGATCATTACATAACAATTTACTTATTAGTTTATTTGGTAAATGTTTAAAATAGGCTATTCATAAATATCATCAAAGTAAATTATTTAGAAGTTAATAATATAATTATCTTTTTTATTTTTCATTAAATGAATTGTGTAATTATTATTAATTATTTGAATGTTAAATCATTAGTATTTAAATAATACTATTAGAATATTTTAAAATAAAAAAATATAATCATTCAACTTAAATAAATTTAGAAAAAAAATAATTTTAATTATTTAATCTAAAAAAGTATTAATAATAGTTTTAATAATGTATATAACTAACATTTATAATGATTGAAAATTAGTTATTATATATTCATTTAAAGAAAATAAGATAATATTTAAATGCATGCAATTTCTACAATCCATGATAATTTTTCTCTTTTCAAGCTTAATCATCTACATGATGGATCATGGAGCATGATATGAAACATTGATGAAAAAATTTACCGCACAATCAAATCCAAAAATCCTCAAATAAGATAATATTTATCATATTGGTGAATATTAGAGATAATAGTATAATGTGTGTGTGTGTGTGTGTGTGTGTGTCTATATATATATATATATACATACATACATATATACATACATACATATATGTATGTATACATACATATATATACATACATACATATATATATATATATATATATATATATATATGTATGTATATATATATGTATGTATGTATATATATATGTATATATATATATACACATATGTATATATATATATATATGTATATATGTATATGTATATATATATATGTATATATGTATATGTATATATATATGTATATATATATATATGTATATATATATGTGTATATATATATATGTGTATATATATATATATGTATATATATATATATATATGTATACATATATATATATATATGTATATATATATGTATATATATATATATATGTATATGTATATGTATACATGTACATGTGCATGTACACACACACACACATATATATATACACACACACATGTATATATACATATACATGTATGTATATATATATACATCTATATATACATGTATATGTATACATACATGTATAAATATGCATACATGTATGTATAAATACACACACACATATATATACATGTATGTATATATATATATATACATGTATATATATATATATATATTTATATTGTACGTTAGGAAATAGGAAATCATCACAAACAAATATAAAAACTAATAATCATTAGCTCAATCACAAAACTAAATGCAATGAATCTATCCTAAACAACATTCAATAGAGACATAAAAACAAAGCATACAAAACTAGAAATTATGCAAACCGGATGACAATTTGAATGCTCCTTCCATGCGGCTCCATTGTTCTTCTTTCCTCTTCAAAGTGGTTGTGGATCTCACCTACAAGTGCACATACATGATTGAAAGCAAGATTGACATTGATTATTGATCAAGAGTACTAGAAGCATAAATTCGATAGCCTGATTAAGGATTATTCTCATTAAGCGATTATTAGCCTTGATTGATGAAGATCATCCAATTTATAGAAGAATTGGAGAGATGACAAGATTAGCATGAAATTGATTCGAATAGAAATTCAAATCAAGAATAGCAAAATTATGACATGTCTATGACAAATTGCTATGCAAGGATTTATGACAATTTATGACAAATTGCTATGTAAGGATTTATGACATGAATTTGAAATAGAAATAGACATTTAGGAATTTAGGAGAAAAATAGGAGGAAATTGATGGAAATTAGAAATTAGGTAAATTAATTAATAATTTGTCATTTATTAATTAATTCACAAAGAGGAATAATTAGCCAATTAAATGAACATTTAATTGCAATGAGAAGACTTAGGATAAATAAACAATTTATTAATCCTAAAGGAAGAAATGACACACACAAGGTTAAATGATTAAATCACGAAACCCTAGAAGATGAATTAAGTCTTGATGAAAGATAATTGACTTGATCATGATTTGATTTTGGATTGATAAATGACCAATGTGATAAATGATTTAATTGATAAAATGCGCCAATTGATGAGGAACAATGACAAATTGATCCAAATTGACATATTTGAGACAGACAATGATCGATGACAAATCGATCGCAAAATGACAAGATCAAACAAGATGACAAGATTTGATGATAAATAGATTGCAAAATGACAGGATTGAAAATGACCACGATCAATGACGAATTGATCGCAAAATGACAAGATCGATAAGAGGACAACTATCGATGACAAATCGATCGTTAAACGACAAGATTGAAGTATTGATGATAAATTGATCGCCAGATGACAAAATTGATAAGAGGACAATGATCGATGACAAATCAATCACAAGATTGATAGGACAAAACCCTAATTAGGATTGACGATGTCCAAAATGATGACAAATAAGCACGCACATTGATGCAATAGGATAAGATCGATTAAAATCATGACTAGATAGTGTTGTCGACAAGACCAAATTCGAGAGCGAGATAAATGAAGAATGTAGAAGAATGACTCGATGTTCGCAAATGATAAAGACCAAGTACGAATCATAGGAGAAATGTTAATGCGACACAAAAACCTAAAATGAGGCAATGCGCAAATGTTAAAGTATGACTCCGCAAGTGTTGACCATTTTTAGGTGTCTACATTTTGCCCCTCTTTGAGACAATGCGATTTTAAGCGTTGTTTCAAAGAACAGTAATGAAAATGCCCCAGACAATGATAATGACATATGCATGCCCCCTCGAGGAATTGGCCGAAAATGGCGAGAAAAGAGGCCAATTGATCGATAAAAAGGATAGGATCGAACGGACTGACAATCGGATACCGGATGCATGAAGGACAAGCAATGGAAGATGCAAAAGACTGCAACCAACATAAGATGGAGAGAGTACACGTCCATCTATGCACTGACAAAGATCTATAAATGAGACCAAGAGAGTGAAAAATTGCTCATTTGCACTAGCCAAAGAGGAGGATTTGTTGCTCTGGACAAGGACACTTGCAGATAGATGGCGAACATTCCAATGGCGGATCACCTCGGGGAACGCGTATGCACATTCAGACGACCGGATGACGCAGGAGCAGCGGTATGGATCTTAAATACCCATGTTTTCAATTTCATGAATTTTGATTGCTTGCGGGACATTGCGGGGCCCACAGGGGATGCAGAAACTGACTTCTGCGCTTGTGTAGGGCGAATCCTGCGCTTGTGTAGGGTCTTCTACGCTTGTGTAGGGAGACACACACGGAGGTTATCTGACACAGGTGCAGGTTCCTGGACACAGGTGCAAGAGTGCATTGGAAACCCTAATTTTGGTCAAAATGACATGCAAATGATTCGGAAAGGGGGGACAAAGATAGGATAGGTCAGATTAGATGAAAAACACCCTGATCAGACATGAAAATGAGGAAATGCAACCCGTAGGAGCAAACCCTAAAACTGACAAAATATGCCCCAATTTGTGATGCAGAGTCGATAGTATCCGTTGATCACACGGGAAAACCGACCAGATTGCTTTATGCTACGACATAGACTCAGGAGCACAGAGAGAGATACCTTAGCAGGACTTGGGATATACTATGTCACATTCATGCCCGAAATTAGGGCAAACACAGGACTGCTTACCGCATTGGCAGAGCGATGGCCTTCAGAGACCTCCTCATTCCATCTAGTGACTGGAGAGGCGACGGTGACACTGGAGGATGTATGGCGTATCCTCCGCATTCCAATTAATGGAGAGATGATAGAGTATGACCCAGTGACAAGCAGAAATGCATTGTGCAGATTGTTTGAGTGCAACACAGATGATCTAGATATTATCGAGAGGGAGATTGGCTGGGAGACTATGACATCAGAGTATGATCGACGATATGTGGTGATAGTCATGGTGATAGCATGTCTACTAGCAGGAGACAGATGAGGACATGGATTCCCTATTGGATGGGGAAGAGTGCTAGAGCGGATGGCGACAGAGGGGACAGTGTACGCATGGGGACCATGTGTACTGGCTATGATGTATTTTCAGCTGCATCAGATAGCATATCAGGGAGTTCAGACTTTGAGCTGTGGAGTCACATTACTACAGGTATGGGCATTTGAGCACATAGCTATATGTCGACCGATCACAGAGAGACAGGTAGTACCACACCGACCATATGTGTATTGCTATGGGGGAGCACTGAGACAGGGTCCTTTTGGATACATATTGTACTGGCGACATGAGTTAGACCGACTGAGAGAGTTCACATGGAGGCCATATCATGATTGCCCAGGATGGTCAGATGATAGTGAGGAGCTACCTTATTGTAGACAGGAGAGGTACTTGATTGGGTGACCAGTGAATCGCTAGAGAGTGATCGAGTTGTACCTACCAGAGAGAGGCAGGATGTACCCAGGAGGATTGCACACTTTGCCCAATCTCATAGAGAGATGAGTCAGTGGGGGAGTATGATTCAGCCACACACAGCATATGTGGACTTCTCACAGCTACAGCAAAGACAATGGGATTGGAGATCAGATGTGGCAGATGTTGGGACGACATATGAGTATGAGAGATGGTTTGCATGATGACGGCCAGTGCCATTGACAGATCCGGATATTCCAGTACCAAGGCTACAGGAGGACTTCCCACTCACAGGAGAGGAGGAGGGAGATGATGAGGACGAGGAGGATGAGGATGGGGAAGAGGATGAGGATGATGATGGGGATGACGATAGAGATGAGGATGGTGGGGATGATGAGGACAGAGATGAGGATGGGGAGCAGGAGGCATTACAGAACATACCCATAGAGCTAGAGACAGCTAGGACAGAGGAGATGGAGATATTCAAGGCGACCATAGCGAGTCAGCAGGATCACATTACGACTTTAGAGAGACAGCAGGATTAGTTCAGAGCAGAGATAACCAGACTCACATCAGCTCAAGATGTAGCGATTGCTCAGGCACAGCGAGAGGAACAGAGAGTCACTGAGTATATTGGGTCGATTCGGGATGCCAGTGTACGGGAGCTAGGACAAATGTTGGTAGAGACCGAAGAGGAGATACGCCATTGGAGGACACTATATGAGAGTGCAGTTCCACCAGAGTAGAGAGCACCTTCATATCGGGCACGATCGAGGACAGAGAGCAGGGCACGCTCTCGGAGGTCATTGAGCAGCATGGGGGTGAGTGGACCGATGAGACCACCATAGCCAAGACCAGGAGGGACATCATCCCCAAGACATTGCAAGGATGAGGAGGACCGAGGGAGCACCCAGTGACAGAGGCACGTGCTCCTTAGACAGACAATAGACATTATGTAGTGTGACATTTTGTAGTCAGCCTGCGGGCCATACTTAGGACAGACAGTCCGATTTTGTACTCCGATATGATTGTGACAGATGATATGATATGCATCGATATGATGAGATGCAAATGACTTATGTGATTTTCCATGTATGGATGACTCATGCACTGTTTATGGACCTTTGTGGAATATGTATGGATGTATATTTTTTTTGCTTATGCATTTTTTATGCCTTTATAATATGAAATGGATAAGATGCTTGATGTGATGCAAATGTACTAACCAAATGGATGCAGGATGCAGCATATGTGTGCGGGGAAATCGGAGCACTAAACCGAATTGACTATCCGAACTGACGGAAAAATGAGATAGAAGACAGTTAAAGATGAAGAAAACTTGCTTTCAGTAATGCACTTTGTAGGTGAGAACCTTTATTTTTATGTAGCAAAATGGATGCGTATCATCATGGCATTGAAGGCCAGAGTTGAAGTGCAACCCTTTTTGCAAAAGACAAACACATCATAAACAAACAACAATCACAATCAAGAAAAGGACCATGATCCATCCCGGTCACTCTAAATCACTCAGTGACATCATCGAGCAACATAGGAACATGACCGAAGCCAAAGATAAATCAATAAAAAGATAAGATGCACAAATTCCAACAAATCAAACAAACATCTAGATCTTCGTTGTCAAAAGTTGAAAGTGCTGATAGGACGATCATGCTGTCTGGTTTCAGAACATGTGGTATCCCGTCTAAGACAGGACATAGTCTGGTTTCGAGTATACCACACCCTGTATAAGACCCATGATAGTAGAGCCAAGGAAAAATGATTTGGAGGTTGATTGATATGACAATTTTGATCAGTTTGAATGTCTGGTTTATTGAAAGAGTGCATCTGTTAACGCATGATTTCATAGAAGCACAACGTGTGATTGTGAGTTGTTGGATATATACTTAGGGATCTGGCTATGCACAAAAAGAGATCCTTTATTGCAAAACGCGTGTTTTTGGATTTTAATGTTTTTGGTCATTTTTTCAGGACTTTTTATGATTTTTAGGGATTTTCAATTTGTTGATTTCTAGATATTTTGTTCAGGACTTTTTTCAATTTTTTTTTTGACTTTTTTAAGGACATTATATGATTTTTTTATGATTTATTTCAGGACATTTTTCAAATTTTATGAGATTTTTTCAGGACATTTTTCAATTTTTATGAGGTTTTTTCAGGACATTTTTTAATTTTTTTTATGAGATTTTTTCAGGACATTTTTCAATTTTTATGAGATTTTTTCAGGACATTTTTAAATGCAAAAGTTCCAGTGATCGATCATGACAAGGGAATGCACCCAATGTGCATCGGAAAGACATACATAGATCGGGACCAAAACATATGGACAAAGAACCGGGGTATGTAAGACAATGATGTTGACCAATAACGAGCTTGAAATAGGACATCGGGTCAAGACAAAGATAAACATGAGGAACCGGCCGAGAAAAAGCATAGCTTAAAGGTCATGATAGATGATGGAGCAATGATCTCATTTTACAGATGGCGCCTGTTTGCCAGGTTTTCACCAAGGTACTTGCCCCAAGCGCCTGTTTGCCAGGTTTTCACTAGAGGACGAATCATTTTTCTTTGCTCTTTTTGCTCTTTTCCTTTTTTTCTCTTTTTTCATTTTTTTTTGTATTTTTCATTTTTTCATTTTTTTTGTATTTTTTTCAGGATCATATTTGAAGAAGTACTAATAGAAAATTAGGCCCAGTACTTGCGAAGATGCATGCTGTTTATAGAATCGGACAGAGGGTCACCTTCCGGGGTAGCAAGCTGATATGCCCCCGAGCCATATGCTGCAGTTACTATGAAAGGACCAACCCAATTAGGTTCAAATTTACCTTTGATGATGTCAGTAGACTATGCATTCATAGGGTTTTCCTTTAAAACCAAGTCTCCCACTTCGAAGTGTCACGCTTTGACCTTCTTATTATAAGAGCGACGGAGACGGTTTTGATATGCTTGCAAATGTGTCAGAGCTGTCTGACATTTCTCATCTAACATCTCAAGCTGATGCAGCCGAGAGACTCTGTGTGTCTCATCATCAATCAGGTGTTGCAAGGAGACACGTAAGGAAGGAATCTCCACCTCCAAAGCTAAAATAGCTTCCGCACCATACACCAAGGAATAAGGTGTTGCGCCAGTAGGTGTGCGGATAGAAGTGCGATAAGCCCATAGTGCTGGATTCAGCTATACATGCCAATCTCGACCAACATCATTAACAACCTTTTTCAGGATCTTGATAATGGTTTTATTTGATGCTTCAGCTTGACCATTCCCCTGTGGATAGTATGGACTAGAGAAACGGTGTTGGATATGAAACTTTGCACAAAGCTCTTTAACATCTTTATTCTTGAAAGGACGACCATTATCAGTGACTATGGCAAGGGGAACCCCATACCGGCATATGATATAATTCAGCAAGAATTTTGAAATTTGGACACTCGTGATATAGGTCATGGGGATAGCCTCGATCCACTTTGTAAAATACTTTGTGGCTGTAATGATGAACTTGTGTCCATTTGCAGAGGTCGGGTGAATCTTGCCAATAAGATCCAATCCCCATTGAGAAAAAGGCCACGAAGATATGACAGAATGAAGCTCTTGGGCTGGTGCATGAATATAGTTTCCATGAATCTGGCATTTGTAGCACTTCTTAACAAAATCATCAACATCTTTTTCCAGAGTGGGCCAATAATACCCAGCCCGAATCAACTTTTTAGCTAAGCTTAGACCATTGAAATGGCCTCCACATATACCATCGTGAACCTCATGTAAAGTCGTTTGTGCTTCGTCAGAATCCAAACACCTGAGGAGGGTATGGTCAATGGAATGGCGGTAAAGGGTGTCGGTGATGATGACATATTTGGCTATCTGTCGGATAAAGGCTCGGCGTTGGTTAACGGAAAGGTTGGGTGGTAAGGTTTGGGATTTCAAATATTGATAGACGTCATTATACCATGGGGAGTTGGGACCAACAAGAACGCACATCATATCCGCTGTCGGAATGTCAAAAGAAGGAACCAGCAATTGTTCAACTAAAAATTCACATTTGTCCATATTGCTTGGCATATTCAACATGGAAGCAATCGTAGCCATCGCATCTGCCGACTTATTTTGCATTCTTGGAACTTGATTGAAATGGATAGCCGTGAACTTGGTCTTGAAGAGATCTACCATATGCTTATAGGGAATAAGCTTTTCATCTTTTGTTTCGTAGTCATCATTCACTTGTCGGATGACTAATTGAGAATCTCCATAGACTTGCAAATGCTTGACATTCCAGTGGACTACTACTCGGAGTCCTGTAACCAGTGCTTCATACTCTGCAATGTTATTGGTGCAGGGGAAAGTTATTCTGTAAGACATTGGAATAGCATCACCTTGAGGGGTGACAAATAAGATGCCTGCTCCGGACCCGAACTTGGTATGGGACCCATCAAAGTATAACTTCCATTCAGTAGATGATGTGAAAGCAAAGACTGATTCATCTGGAAAATCAGCCAACATGGGATGATCATCAGAAAGAGGAGCCTCTGCAAGTTGATATGCTATGACTTGTCCTTTTATGGCCTTTCGCTCCATATACTCAATGTCAAATTCACTGAGAATCATGACCCATTTTGCTAGGCGACCCATCAAAGCTGCTCGACTAAGCAAATATTTTAAGGGGTCAATTTTTGCAACCAACAATGTTTGGTGGCTCAGCATATAAAGTCGGAGTTTCTGCGTTGCAAACACCACTGCTAAGCATGCCCTTTCAATAGTTGAATAATTTAGCTCATAGCCTACCAGTGTCTGACTGATATAGTAAATAGCTCTCTTTTTCGTTCTCATCTTGTTGGGCCAAGAGAACTCCTAATGCCGTTTCAGTTGCAGAAATATACAATAAAAATAGCTTTCCGTCTATTGGAGGCATTAGAATAGGTGGCGACAACAAATATTCTTTAAGAGCTTGAAAGGCTGATTGACATTGCTCAGTCCATTTGAAAGTGACACCTTTATGCAATAGATGCTGGAATGGATGACATTTGTCGGCCAACTGAGCTATGAAGTGGCGGATTGATTGGAGCTTTCCTTGTAGACTTCTTAATTGCCAGAGATTTGAAGGTGGGGACATATCCATTATTGCTTTGACTTTGGTAGGGTCGACCTCAATGCCTTGGTGAGAAACAATGTGTCCTAGTAACTTTCTAGCTGTGACACCAAAGACACACTTCTTTGGATTGAGCCTGAGTTTGTAGGTCTCCATTCGGTCAAAGATTGGGCCCAGGATGGCTAGATGACTATCTCTAGTGACAGATTTGCATAACAAGTCATCAACATAGTCCTCCATCAGAGTGTGCATAAAATCATGAAAAATTGTCGTCATTGCTCTTTGATATGTTGCACCTGCATTTTTAAGACCGAAGGGCATCACATTCCAACAATAGGTACCCCAAGCACAGGTGAATGTTGTCTTATGCTAATCTTCAGGAGCAATGCGAATTTGGTTATAGCCGGAGAAACCATCCATTAATGAAAGCATCTCATATCCAGCCGTCATGTCCACTATGATGTCTATGTTTGGCAATGGAAAATCATCTTTAGGGCATGCTTTATTGAGATCCCTAAAATCTATGCAGATTCTGATGCCCCCAGTTACTTTGCTAACTGGCACTAAATTTGAAATCCAGTCTGCATAATCAATGGGTCTGATGAAGACCACATCTAGCAATTTTTTTAATTCCACTTTGACCAGAAGAGCCACCTGAGGATGCATCTTTCTAAGTTTCTGTTTGATAGGCTTGGCATCCGCTTTTAATGGCAAATGATGAAGAACCAATTCTGGATCAAGGCCAGGCATATCCGCATAGGACCATGCAAAGCTGATCTTCTTCTCAAGAAAGAAATTGACAAAATCTATTTTTTCCTGTTGTGAGAGGGAAGCAGCAAAATGAATGACCTTAGGGTTGTCAGGTGTACCCAAATTTATTTCCTCGGTCATTTCCACAAGTAATGTTGATTTGTCCTGACTTGATAGGGGTATGTCCACTCTTCCACCTTTGGGCACCTCAGAGAGGTTTTCACCCACAGGTACGTCTTTTCTTTTTACTTTTGTATGATCAGAGAGTGCCTTACGGTTTTCACCCAAAGATCTATTCTTTTGATTTTTTATTATTTCTTTTTTTTTTCATTTTGATGACTAGAAGAGGGAGTTGACTCCCCAAAATATGTCGTGGAATCCAGGTCAATAGCAAATCCTGCCTTATGATCACCTTGTGGTATGCCTTCCCGTAGTCCAAGGAATTCTCCAATTGCTTCGTCATTTTGAAAACAGTCCAATGTGAGCGGTTCTTGTTGGTCATGTTGGATAAGCTGGGGATAGATGAGGGGCATGTCATCATCAATTGTAAGGAGAGAGAGGGCTGATATGGTAAAGATATGAACATCTGTAGTGTCACTATCCGAACTGCTTGTATCAGATTCGGAGCTTGGATCCCAAAATGTCTCTATCCAAGCGTGAGGACAGGTTTTAGGAAGAGGAGTTATTTCATGTTTGTCTTCCATAGGCAAGTTATCGGGGTCAATGAAAATATTATCAAGGGCATAGGAACTAGAAGAAAAAGAACTCCACTCCCATTCATTAGAATCAGTTTCGGGTCGGGGATCCTCAGGTGTTATTTCATCGTCAGAATCACGCCCTTTTCTACATGTGGACATTTTGGTAGATGTGGATCCAATTCGCAACGGTACAAAACCTAACCCTAAAGTTGGAGGTCGTCTCTTGGGTATAGCAGGTTCTAGCCTTCCATTGTTGTTCAGGCCTAAGCCACTGCAACCATCATATCCTTTCTTTTGCAGCATGGTAAATCCTTTGCCATATCGTTCCACTGGCAATCTGATAGGTGGAGACTCAATTGGATCTTTATAAATCCAATCTATGACATCGTCATCTATAGTTTCCTTGTCAAGTTCTCCCCATTTGGTAAATGTAGTAGGAGGCTGATATCGAATAATGACCTTAGGTTCTTTTTGCAATAAATGTGGTTTGCCATATGATTTTGGCGATATTGGCAAATTCCCGATGAGGAATGTCTGATCCATTGAATATTCTCCACATTCGTGGTCTTGTATCTTCAATTTTCCTTTGACAGCCTCTAACAATTGATTGGGATCCACATAGCTATGTGATTTGGCCTCTCTGTTGACTGGGACCTGCCGCTGAGGGGTATCCTTTAGAGTAGCACAAAATTGAAATGGATTAGGATCTCCAGGAATTGTTATCTCAGTTCCATTGTAAGGATATTTCAAACATTGATGATAGGTGGATGGAACTGCTTTCATTGCATGAATCCATGGACGACCAAGGATCATATTATAAGGGAGATCAAGGTCGAGGACTTGCAGGAAAGTGTTTTCTGTCACTGGACCAACTCTGATAGGCAATGTAATTATCCCTTTGGATGGGCGCTCAACATCATCATATGCTTTGATTGTTATTCTTTTAGAAGCATCAATGTCATTTTCTGTATACCCAAGGCCAATAACCACTCTCAAAGTACAAATATTAAGACCTGCTCCGCCATCTATCAAGACTCATCAGATTTTGCAGTTATGAACAAAGACTTCAAGATGTAAAGGATCATTGTGAGGGAGCTTGTCGGGGGAGATATCATTGTCAGAAAATGCGACATTTCAGGAAATGGCTAAATGTCCAATCCGGGCTTGAAACTGGTCAACATCAATATCTGTTGGAACAGTGGACTCAACTAAAGCTTTATCCAGGACTGCACAATGCATGGGAGACATTTTCAATAACTCAAGGATTGATATTTGTGCAGGTGTCTTTCCTAGGTGATCCAAAAGATTATACTGACTTGCAGGAGTTGGTTTGGGAGGAGCTGCAGGAGCTCCTTTCAGGACTATCTTGGATCGACGAGTGGTGACTGCACAAGAAGGATCTTGTCCCTTTATTCTCAAGGTAGAAACATACTCATTTGATGCATGAAAACAATTAATGACATTATTATAACCAGAACTTGCATAATTGGCCGTTTGGGCAGAGTTGGAAGAAGATGCTTTTCCCTTGTCATGATCAAGCAAAGGAGTTTTAAAGATAGTATGATCAGTGTTAGAGGTTGGATGGGGTGGATTTACCTCAATTACTCCTTGCTCTAATAAATCTTGAATCATGTGTTTCAATTGGAAACAAGATCTAGTTTTGTGTCCTTTAGACCGATGATATTCACAGTACGCATTATCATTCCACCAATGCGGTTTTACCGCTGGTTCTGCCTTGATATCTGGTAGCTTAATAAATTTTGCTTGTATCAATTGTCTCATTACTGACTCAATAGGCTCTCCCAATGGTGTAAATTGTCAAGGAGGCCCATCCCGCGATCGGAAGGGTTTGCGCTGCTGGTTTTGTTGTTGGTCTTGTTGTTGAGTATGTTGTTGTTGAGCATGTTGTTGATATTGCGACTATTGAGTAACATTGCTCATTGGTGCTGGATTTTGTTCCATAGTTGACATATTAGGAACACTCAATTTCTTGATCGTGAATGGGGGTTGATTTGCATTCACCGCTCTTGCATCAACAACTCCATCATTAGTGACATTCTTGTTCTTATACCAAAATCTATTTCTATCCCCCGAATAATTGGTGTTGTCATTGTCTTTATTGAGCTTGATAATTCCTTTAGCTACCAGAGCCGTTTCAATGCTCATTCCCTTCTTAATATGTTTCTCTATAGTACTGGGACTTTTCAACTTTAGCTCATACATCATTTCTGGGACCAAATTATGGATAAACAGATTCACTTGTTGTTCTTCGGGTATATCAAGAGAAGAACGACTATACAAGCTTTGCCATCGTTGCAAGAAAGTCACTAATGATTCACCTTGCTTTTGCTTGGTGTTGCATAAATCTGTCACATCACTGTCGATGTTGAACGCAAAATGAGATAAAAACTTTTGAGCCAATTCAGACCAAGTCTTTATATTTCCTGGCAAATGTGAATACCAATCCATAGCTTGTCCCGTGACACTTCGGGCAAATAATCGCATTAGATATGTCTCCTCATAGCTTACTTCAGTACATGCCGCAAAAAATGCTCGAATGTGATCTTTTGGATTGCCATTCCCTTTATATTTCTCAAAATTAGGTGCCTCAAAATGCTTAGGGAATGGAGGCATGTATACACTCTTGTCAAATGGATTAGGACATAAATCTTGATCTGTATATAACTTCTTTGTTCCTTTAGTTTCTAATGCGTCAACTTTTCGTTGCAACTTCTCAAGTTGTTGCGCAATTGTATCAGAATTTAGAGGTCCATCATTAATCCCAGTTGGTATCCTTTGTCGATACATCGCATTTCCGATCGGTTGTTGATACTCTGGAATGGCCATTTGTGGTGTTTCCGGCATATAAAGTTCTTGATACCTCGCTTGTTGTTGCGGTTGTGCTATGCCTTGATATTGACCTTGTTGTTGTGCTTCTTGGAGCCTCGGTTGATATTGCAATTGAGTAGGTTGTTGATATTGCACATGCGCCAATTGTGGTTGTAAAGTAGGATAGCTTTCTTGTCTTGGCACATATTGTGGCACATGTTGGTGTTGAGGTTGACGGATCGGAACTTGTTGACTTTGTGCCAATTTTCGTCGTGGTGTATATCCCATCATTTGTAAAAAACTTTGTTTAGGCGCTTTTCGTTGCTTCTCCTTAGGATGGGGTATAGCACTTGCATTAACTTGTTGTGTTGTTTGTCCAATCCATTGTGATGGTTGCAAGTTTGCATTAACTTGTAATGGTGCCGAAGGCACTGCTATTTGTTGTCGAATGTGAAATTTTTGTTGTTGCACATTACTTGTTTGCACATTCGATTGTACCTTTTGTATATTACTCAATTGTTGTTGGTGCAAACCACTATCTGTAGCTCTTTGTGTTGCCATTATTGAAGGATTTGTCGCAATAGTATTCGGCAAAGTTATTGAACTTAACGGGACATAAGAACTTTGTTGCATCGTGGAATTATTTTGGACATTGGTGACATTAGGCATTCCAGTTGTGAAGCTTTCCTGCATCTTAGATTTTGATCCCACTTTATGCATGTAAGGAACCACTTCTTGTTGAGGGACAACTGTGAATACTTGCGTGCTCTTCATTTGATCTTGCGTTATAGGTGTTGTGTTGAATAGTGGATTATTTATCGTTTCAAATGGTGACTTTTGAGGAATAGTCACTGTCAATGCCTTTGAAGCACGTTTACTCATCAAGGTAGGTTGAGTTGCTTGTTGTGCACCTTCTTCATTTGGATGCACGGAAAAACTTAACAACTCACCACCTTGTTGTTCTTGCACATTGATTTGGTCACTTGAAGATGTCACATTACTCATCATGTTAAGATACTTTTGTGGAAACATCTTAAAGACTTTGTTCAAGAACTTATCCATCTTTTTTGTTATCTTCGGATCTTGAAGGAACATGTCAACATCGTCAGAAGTATCGGAATTGGATGAGGAATCTAGTTGGACATTTGGATTCATTTCTTGGTGAAAGCCTTGATCTGAACCAAATCCTTGTGAGAGGGTTTGTTCTTCATATAGTGTTTAATTTTGAATATCATGTTGCAGGTGTGGTTGATTCAAATTGAAAGGTGCACTTCCTCTTGGAGTTGGTGGAACACTCCCATGTCCTAGTTTCATAGGTACAAACACTGGTTCATATAATGGAGGTGGCCCAAGTTGAACCGTTCCATATGGTGGTAGAGATGTGTTTGATGAATCTTCAATTTGTACTGTTTGACTGGTTTGAAACTGCGAATTTGCTATGTTGTCCATGGGTTGATACATTGGTTTGCCCATCTTTTTAGATTTTGATCTTGTCTCAACAGGCATGTTACTTGTGCAAATGCAATGTTTTTGGAATTTTCAAAGATAATGTATGATATGCAACTAAATGCAAACTATATAGACGAGCATGCAATCTATGTTTTTGGTTGTTTTCGAAGATTTTGACAAACTTTTGAAATGCAAATCTAAGAGAGGGACCCTTAGAAAATTGGAATGATATCTAGACCTTAAAGGACAAAAGGACAAATGACAAAGTCTCCCCTATATGCTTGGATACTAAGCTAGGTTTGACCAAATGATATTGATGACAAAAGGACAAAAGATTTGATAAGGTCTAGACTTCTTAACAATGACTTAGGGTTTATCAAAGATTAGGATTACTCAAGTATGACAAAACCTAGTTTTGGCACTATATGCAAAGGGACAATTACTATGTAAATGACCCTAATATGATATGATAAGGACCTAAGCTTAATGAAGAGACCTAGGGTAAGCAATGTATGACAATGATATGACTTTAATGCAAGAGGACATATGCAAATGGATGACTCCTATTGATATGCAAAGGAATATGACTTAGGTGAAACCTAACCTTGGTACTTGACAATGACTTTTGCAAAATGCAACCTATGATGAACTTAAATGTAAGTGACATGAATGTTGAGACAAGATTTTGAACAATATTTGACAACCATGTTTGAAGATGAGTTCTGAATCTTGATAAACTTTTGTTGGATGAATATCTCTTGTGTTTAATCTTATGTTGGATCAATTTGTTTTGCTCTTTGAAATGGGATGCAATTCAACTTTTGACAAGCAAAGAATACAAGATATTGCAACTTAGACTCAAGACAATCATGTTCATTTCCACATTTCTTATGGTAGGCAAAGACATTAGGTACTTGAGAGGTAGACTCATTATGGGATTCAAGGAGAATACATAGATGCTTGACCCCACGGGCTCCCCTCCACGACACTCACTTCTTAGGGCAGCCAAGCATCAGTCCCCATGGAAATCTCCCCATGGCGAACTTAGTATCTCTTCCAAGTATCCGAATTTGTCCTTCTCAAGCAACTAGAAGGGTTTTTGGCCTCTAAAAACAAGGTGTTTAGTAAGGATTTCTGTTAAGCATTACTCCTTGATGTCACGCAAGCGTGATTGAGACATTAAGCCCATCAAGATACCAAACAAATGTAGTCACGCAAGCATGATTTATACCAAGAGGCCCTACTTAGATGTTGATATGAGAAAGAGTCCAAGGGTCATCACTTCCCAAGTAACTGCAATTCCCACGTAACACTTCCTTCAAAGCTTTCGCTCATCGGGTATTTTTTTATAGTGAGTTAGAATGCCAAGGAATTCTAGCCATACTCACTTTGGGTCGTTCCCTTCTCACGATTATCACTTGCTTGCAAAAGCAAAGTGGTCGGGAAGGCAGGCCCTCTAAAGAAGACACACAATCAAAGACAAAAGCATGGTATCGAAGATCTGGATTTCTGATCACCCTAAAAGGATGAGAGCATACTCTCCTACTCCAATGTCACACTCAACAATCAAATCAAGCATAGATTCATTCCATCCTATTTAAAAAAAACACTAGGTGCCTATAACATTTAAAGACAAACACCAAGTTTAGTTGTTTCTCCAAGGCAACCTGCAAAACCTAAGTTAGGAGTTTGATTTGTTGTCTTTGACTATCGATTCTGCATAACACATGTTAGTAGTTTGATTTATTGTCTTTGCCATGCGTATGCCAAGATTTTGTATAGATAATTAGTACCAAAATCCAAAGCACAGAAAACAGAACGCAAAAACTAAACAAATTTCAAATAAAACACTGCATTTTTACCCCTGTTTTGGACTTTGCACAGGCGCAGAAGTCATGACATAGGCGCAGAACCCATGACACAAGCACAGAATGTCATCTACACAAGCACAGAATGCTCAACACAGGCGCAGGTTGCTTCACACAGGCGCAGGAGTCTCCAGAAAACCCTGCACGACCCTGTTTTTGGGTTTTTTGGCCTGCAAATCAACTTGAGAGCACTCAAAACACCATAAAGAGGTTAGAAGGTTAGTGTTCACGTCGGGTTCACCAATTAATGTACATTAGGAAATAGGAAATCATCACAAAACAAGATAGAAATACTAATCAATTATTAGCTCAATCACAAAACTAAATGCAATGAATCTATCCTAAACAACATTCAATAGAGACATGAAAACAAAGCGTACAAAACTAGAAATTATGCAAACCGGATGACGATTTGAATGCTCCTTCCATGCAGCTCCATTGTTCTTCTTTCCTCTTCAAAGTGGTTGTGGATCTCACCTACAAGTGCACATACATGATTGAAAGCAAGATTGACATTGATTATTGATCAAGAGTACTAGAAGCATAAATTCGATAGCCTGATTAAGGATTATTCTCATTAAGGGATTATTAGCCTTGATTGATGAAGATCATCCAATTTATAGAAGAATTGGAGAGATGACAAGATTAGCATGAAATTGATTCGAATAGAAATTCAAATCAAGAATAGCAAAATTATGACATGTCTATGACAAATTGCTATGCAAGGATTTATGACAATTTATGACAAATTGCTATGTAAGGATTTATGACATGAATTTGAAATAGAAATAGACATTTAGGAATTTAGGAGAAAAATAGGAGGAACAATGACAAATTGATCCAAATTGACATATTTGAGACAGACAACGATCGATGACAAATCGATCGCAAAATGACAAGATCGAACAAGATGACAAGAGTTGATGATAAATAGATTGCAAAATGACAGGATTGAAAATGACCACGATCAATGACGAATTGATCGCAAAATGACAAGATCGATAAGAGGACAACGATCGATGACAAATCGATCGTTAAATGACAAGATTGAAGTATTGATGATAAATTGATCACCAGATGACAAAATTGATAAGAGGACAACGATCGATGACAAATCGATCGCAAGATTGATAGGACAAAACTCTAATTAGGATTGACGATGTCCAAAATGATGACAAATAAGCACGCACATTGATGCAATAAGATAAGATCGATTAAAATCATGACTGGATAGTGTTGTCAACAAGACCAAATTCGAGAGCGAGATAAATGAAGAATGTAGAAGAATGACTCGATGTTCGCAAATAATAAAGACCAAGTACGAATCGAAGGAGAAATGTTAATGCGACACAAAAACCTAAAATGAGGCAATGCGCAAATGTTAAAGTATGACTCCGCAAGCGTAGACCATTTTTAGGTGTCTACATATATATATATATATATATATATGTATATATACATGTATGTATATATACATGTATGTATATATATATGTATGTATATATATATATACTTGTATACATATATATGTATACATGTACATATACATATATGTATATATATACATATGTATACATGTACATGTATACATAAGTATATATATATATACATATATGTATACATGTACATGTATACATATATATGTATACATGTATATATATACATGTATGTATATATATGCATATATACATGTACATGTATGTATATATATGTATGTATGTATGTGTGTATGTATGTTTGTTTGTGTGTGTGTTGGTAACAACAAAGAAGGAAAACTGAGAGGGGGGGAGGGTGAATCAGTTTTCACCGGATTAAACAAACTAAGCACAATCTCAGATTTGATCAACTATAGCAAAAAGAAAGATAACAACAATGATAGTAACACACATAACACCAATATTTTGATGTGGAAAACCTAGTTAAGGTAAAAATCATGGTGGGAGCCTACCCACAATAAGATGATACTTTGCAGTAGTATGTGTAAATATTACAATGGGGAATGCAAATGCATTCAGGCACACTGCCTAGAGCTCGCTGCTCAAATTAAAATGACCCAAAAGGCTCCAACCCTCAAAGAAGGTTCACTGCCTTACAAAGAAATTCATAATACAATCTGGCAAAGATGAACTACAAAAATAGCATCTGCTAATGCCTGATGATAGTTCTGGTTAAGCTCATATGTCTTCCCTTCACCACTCTCTGCTCAACACACCACATTGAAAAATCGATTCACTTGATCACACATACACCACTCTCTAATAATGCAGACTCAACATTCATGCATCACCGAACCACAAATATATAACACCTATTTATACAAATCATCAACCTTGACTACAAGGTCAACCAAACCCTTAACACCTAATGACAAAATTATGTCACACGATATATAAATCAACCACCAGACCAATACAATGTCATAAAAAACATAGCATGGACCTAAATCACCTCCTCAAATGTGCACCACCACCAGAAATCTCATCAAGATCAACCGCAACATGTTACACCACCAAAAATATCACATAACACAAATAATATCACTAGACCCAAAATATCATCAAGAACACACACAATGATCAATTTGGACCATCGAAACAAATAGAACATGATTAGGAAACACCAACAAGCATGTTAGAACCATTTGCAATAGCTGCACCAATACCACTTATTCAAATCTTTATCGATCAATATGCCAACACTCAAGAAAACTTAACAACAATAATTCAGACAAGAAAGATAGCTTGTAGAGCATCAAATCATGAACCATCTGAAATGAATATACACATAAACATCCCAAACACTCTCCCAAATCCGCAACACAAGATATGATCATACCGGAGCACAACAGATCAAACACTAGAACACTGCAACACCGAACACTGAAAACCAATCTCCATGCCAAAATCCTCAACTCGATCAAATCATCACATAGCATCATGGAATAAATAAAGAATGACATATCTCTAGTTTATTCAACATAGCAAATAGATAAACAAACCAGATCAACTCACTACAATCACCGAATCACTAAAACAATTCTCTGGAACACCAAAACACTAGAATATGTAGACATCAATGACAACAACATATCCTAGCAACATCAATATCCAACAATCTCCCTCTTTGGCATTGATGGAAACATATGAATCTAAAAAACAATCAATGCAAAGGAATAAATCCACACCAACAGATTCCAAAAAAATCCCCCTAAGATCATGCACACAAAGCACCAAAGATAAGGCAATTTTTCACATGCTTCTCTCCCCCTTTGACAACAATGCCAAAGATATAAATTGATAAAGGTTCTCTCCCCAAACAAGATAAATTCATATCTCTAAACAACTCACTACATTCTCCAGCTGAGTAGCAACACCAACTCACCAACCCGGATAAGAAGATAAGACTCTAAAGTCCACCAGATTGATGCATCTCAATGCACCTAGTTCTCATCAGGAGGGGCAGAGACCCCTAACTTATCTCTCAAATATACAAATGTATCTGTAGGAAAAGGCTTAGTGAAAATATATGCAATCTGATCCTTTGTGGATACACACTCCACTTTTAATTCCTCATTACTAACATTCTCCCTCAAGAAATGATACTTAATTGATATATGCTTTGTTTTAGAGTGCAATACCAGATTCTTGGAAATACTAATAGCACTTGAATTGTCACAGTAGATAATAGTAGGCTCATCATACACAACTCTAATATCTTTCAACATTTGCTTCATCCAAACTACCTGAGTATAGTTGCTAGCAACAACAATGTAGTCAACTTCAATAGTAGATAGAGATATAGCATATTGTTTCTTACTTGCCCATGAAACCAACTTCTTCCATAGTAGTGCTCTTCTAGTCATCTACATCACTTGCCCAATCAATATCAATATAGGCACATAGCTTGAAAACATCATTTTGTGGATACCATAAACCATAACCAACAATCCCCTTCAAATATCTGAAAATCCTCTTCATAGTAGTAACATGAGTCTCTTTAGGATCAACTTGAAATCTAGCACAAAGAAAAACATCATGCATAATATCTGGTCTAGTCTGAGTCAGGTACAACATTCCACCAACCATAGATTTGTACAAGGTTTGATTAACTTTTTGAGATTTATCATTCTTAGACAGTTTCCATCCAATCACCATAGGCTTTCCAATAGGTTTAGAATCAACTAACCCAAATTTCTTCAATAGTTCCTTCACATACTTAGTTTGAGAAATGAAAATACCTTTATTGGTCTGAGTAATCTGCAATCCTAGGAAGAATTTCATCTCGCCTATCATAGACATCTCAAATTCCTTTTGGATATCATCAACAAACTTCATACTCAAATCATCATCGCCTCCAAAAATAATGTTATCCACAAACACTTCAACAATCAAAATGTTATTATTCTCAACCTTAAAGTATAAATTATTGTCAGCAGTACCTTTACAAAATCCCAACTTCATCAAATACTTATCTAATCTAGCATATTAGGCTCTAGAGGCTTGCTTTAGTCCATAAAATGCTTTCTTCAATTTGCATACCATGTCTCCTTCATCTGATAATGAAAATCCTTTTGGTTACTCAATGTAGACTTCCTCCTCAAGATCACCATTCAAAAAGGCTGACTTGAAATCCATCTGATATACCTTGAAAATCTTGTAAGCAACATATGCAAGCAACAATCTAACAAATTCAATTCTAGCTACAAGAGAAAAAGTTTCTTCATAATCAATACCTTCCATCTGAGAGCATCCCTTACATATCAATCTTGCTTTGTTTCTCACAACTTCACCGACTTCATTCAGTTTATTCCAGAACACCCATTTAGTACCAATTGCATTCTTTCTTTTAGATCTCACAACAAGCTCCCAAGTGTTATTCTTTTCAATCTAATTCAACTCTTCCTCCATAGCTTTTATCCAGTTCTCATCCTTACATGCTTCAACAACATCTTTAGGCTCAATCTTAGAAATTGGGCATATCTCTTCAGCAACAAGTCTTCTTCTAGTTATCACACCTTTTCTATTATCACCAATAATCTGATTATCAGAATGATTCAATTTCACATACCTCGGAGTCTTCAGATTGTTCTGATTCATAGGCTCTTGAACTTTTTCATCGATAGCAGCAATATCTGAATTAACTATCTCCACCATGTTGAATCTCAAATCAACATATTGGATAGGTTCTAAGGAAATGCCAACTCCTATGAGCAAACCCTCCAATTTGACTTGGCTAACTTATAGAGTGAACCTATTTGGTTACTAACTCTCTCACTTTAGGCTCTGCAAGACCTAGGCGGGTATACCTATTCAGTAGTGGTTTTTGATAACTAATGCTTTTTTTAGCAGATTGATTATTTTGATCTAATTGATCCCTATCTCAAAAAGGCAAAGGTTCTTGGAATAGATGTCTTTTAGATGAGTTCAAGATTGTTGTTATGGAAGCTATTCGATATTTGTGCTTGAAATTTATATGTATACACTATTGCTAATTGATTCTATATATCCTACTAAACTACTCCTGTCACTTTAAAGTAAAAGTTATTGATATGGTAAAAGTTGTGATTTGTGGATGACTAGTGTCTTTCCTGTTATTTGGGCTACAAAGTCTTATATTTCCCTAGGATTGAATGTATGATTTGTGAGACAATTTTTAAACCTACCCCCTTTAGTAAGTCTGTCAATTATTGTTTCTTATGAGATCTGCTAAATGTTTATATCATAAAACCGCTTGAATGAATTTAACCTTAACCTTAAAGGACCATTCAAGGAAGAACTACGAGGAACAATTACAATTCACAAGTAGATCCTATTAATCCAAGTTTATAACATAGAAACATAAACTTCACTGTAAGAATACGAATAACCTTATCTCCTTTAGATAATATCATAAACAATAGCCTACAAGAAACATAATAACTCACATCACATATGTAGAGAAAAACAACTGATTCTATTAAAGTCTCAAAAAGGTACAATAGTATGCCAGAGGCTATAGTATCTATCTGGTATCCTATCTTCTAATGATCCCATTATTTTTACAAAACTTTCTCATATAAATAAGTGAGCAAAACCTATTATATGAAGAGTTACGTCCCCTCATCATTAACAACCTAATTACAATTGCTTAACAAAGTGAAAGATAAAGAGATTAAGCATGCCAAGATAATTAATATAACCTTCACTCTTATAGCATCTAATGGCCACGCTCCTTTTTTTCATATCTGTTACCAGTGAGAAGAGATCAAATACCACCCGGTTGACATGTGGGGCTATATCCTCATCCTGGTTGAATCTAGCCACTGCCTTCTCCTTAATCTGTGCAAAATCCTCTTGCCATTGCTCTAATTGATCCAATTCACCATCCTTGTAGATAGTTAGTATCGCTACAACACAGTCTTTGTCCAACATTTGGAGATCTTTATTCAATATGTCTGTGTATTTTTCATGTTCCATTAGATATTGGTCCCCTCGAGCTCTTTCTTCTGCAGTCATGGCCTCATTGTCCTTCATTACATCTTGCAATCTCTCCCTTAATCTCTCATGCTCTTTTAGAGATTTTATAGTCCCTATGTATTCTTTCCAATATCATTTAGCATGTGGAAACATATCTTTGAACCTGTGCTCAATGACATCATTTGCCAACTTTTTCATCTTTTGTTGGGCACTGGTTAACTACTTGGCAACTTTTCAGCCTTTATCCTCCAATAGGTAGCATCAAATATAGTATCTAAGACCCTTAGGCTAGGTTGATAACCCATATCTGGTTCATGTTCCCCCATAATAGGAGTCTTTTGTGACAACTGCCCTTGTAGCCTCTGGATTTCCTCTTTAGCCTTCTCATACAATCCTCTATAAATGTTGTTCTCTTTGACCAAAAACTCTGTTTGTTCCTAGTTCAATTTTTCTACATCCATGTTCAACTTGGCTGTGATTATGGGATCAATTTTCCGAACTTGTTGGATCATCAAGTGGCCAAAAACTTGATCCGTATCAACCAAAATAGGTCTCTTTTCCTTTGGATACAAGGCCCATATTATGAGAGCCTTTTGATCTAGATCATATCCCAAGCCCAGAAAGATGTTGTCTATCTCCTCTGGTATGATCTGCTTGTTGGGATCTTGCTTCTTGAGGAAACCATCAAACAACAATGTAGACCTCATATCCCATCCTGAGTAGATCAACACACCAACATCCTTGAGTAATTTCCTTCCTTTCTCGGGTTTCATCTCCTTCTTGGCAAGGTCCACTTCCTCTCATAACCTTTGGGCTTGTTCATCCTCTGTCTTATCTTTCATAACAGTCCTAACCTGGATTCCTTTATGCTGGTATAGAAATGTATCAAATTCTTTGAAGGAAATGAAATCATCATCAATAGTAAAACCTTCATATTCAAACATCCTTATGTAGTGTCCTAAAATTGTGACACTTGCAATTTTGACTGCATTTGGGTCTTCACGATGGCGGCGCAACGTTGAACCTGAATGGAGACCTCGAAACCTGCTTGCGACATCAAAAACTGCATCTTTCTACACCTTGGCCTGATCCTCCTTGCACCCTGCTGTCCCGGGAGGTGGGACCATGGCGCCCAGTGCCCTGGTCCCTGGCCCTATTTTGGGCCTGGTCTTTTGTTGGGCATTGGGTCTTTAAGTTTGCAATTTGGAAAATAATGTTCCTAGGTCAGCCTAAGGTTGGAAAAATCAGTCTCCTAACCCTAATTGACAAGTATATAAACCACTTTTCCCCTCCTAGAAAGGGTAAGTAAGAAAATAAGCAAGTGCAAGAGGTGGAAGCGCTAGGCAAACATTCAAACATTCAAGCATTCAAGCATTCCTTCAATTGAGCATTCTAAGTCTCCATTCAAGGCTAGGTGTTGCATTCAAGACAAGGATTCAACCATTGAAGAGGAGATCACTTACAACATATAACATACAACATCATTACACCTTCGCATGTAAGAATACAAACATTCTTACAACAAGGTATCAGTACTTGATTACATTACAAACACTTACATTTACAGCATTCTCATTTCTTGGTTAATTCCAAAACTGGGGTTTGACCTAAAGGAAAACCCCTAATCCCTAACCCCCCAATCGTCCTCTCTTTTCTGTGTGTAGGTTGCAGGTACGCGGCTGTAATTGAAGATCAGGAATCCTTGTGCAGAGACGAACAGATCCCCCTTCGTTTCGCAGATTTTTTGGAGGACCGTGTGCACTCCGGGCACCATCGTCCTGTCAACTTTCGCTCAAATTTGCAGGACAGCATCGTCTCAACATTTTACTACTAATTTCAGGTCCGTAGCTTCATCCCCTATTCCTATCTCTGTCTACAAGTGAATCTTTCTTACTTTACATGCACTCCTAGTTCAACCCTTCTATCTACATTCTTTACAAAAGAGGGTATCCTTGATGTCTTAACCCTTGAAACTCATTTAGAATCTAGTCCTGCATTGTGTGGGATTGGATCTTGTGGGTTTCAACCCCTCTTTTGAATGTAAAGTCTCTCCTAAGTGAAAACTGTCAACCCTAGTGACCTCCTTTCTCTCTCCTTGGAGTGGGGGAACATCTAGGGTTCGATTTTCTGCTTTACATTTTGGTGAACCCGACGTGAACATCCTAATTCTGATTATTCATGGTTAGATTCGAAAAAATTTTGCTTCCTTAATTACATTTCCATGTTTGATCTTTTGCAAATTTTAGAGGTTAATGGCATAAAAACCCTAAATTTTCTTTTTAGTAATTGAGCTTGTGAAATGTTTAATTGTTAATGCTTGTTTTAGATCTACCCTTCTATTGCAAATTGTCAATTCATATTTGTGCTTTAATTCTGAAAATTAAGTGGTTAAGTGTCAAAACCCTAATTTTTAGAACCCTCTTGATTCAACCTTTAACCAATGATTTCACTGATCAAAACACCTCCAAATCGGCTGTAACTTTGGATTCCGCAACAAAATCACAATATCTCTCATCCCTGAAAATTTTGAAAAAAGTTGCGAGGACCGTGTGCACCCCGAGCGCCATCGTCCCTGACATTTTTTTTGAAATTTCGGGAGCTAGATCTTACTATATTTTTCTGCTAAAATCCAGAATCTTGGCTGATTTCATTAATTATAACACTTTCAAAATTAAAGTCAAAGTTGGTCTAGTGATTGCTTGGATTAAGGCTTATAATCATTCAAAAATTGTTGAAATTGGAATTTGTGTTAAAATTGTGTTTCTTACTGTCCTAAATCTGAAAAGTGTGTTGGCATTCATTCAAAATTTCAGTGCTTTATTTAAATTCTTGCAGTTTGTGACTTTTGAAATTAAGTGTTTAATTGCAACAACTTTGATTTCCCCTTTCAAATTTGAATTTTTGCATGAAATTGAGTCAACTTTTAAATTTCAAAGCTTGCATTGCTTTCAGTATTCCCTCTAAAATCATCAAATTCAAAATTCCAGTTTCCCTCTCTTTTTCAAAATTCAAATTTTGCATTTTTCAACAATCTTGGTAGGGTTCAATTTTGAGATTGCAACTTTAATTTGGCCTATCTACAGATCGTAAAATCACTCAATTTTTTCAGATTAGCTTTAAAATCACCGTAACTTTCATCTCTGAAAATTTCAAAAAAAGTTGCGAGGACCGTGTGCACTCCGTTCGCCACGGTCCCCGACATTTTTTCTGAAATTTTGGGAGATTGTCCTGATTGCATTTAACAGCTTAAATCTAGGAGATTGGCTGATTTTATTGAAATTTGCTACTTCTAAATTCAAAATCTTCTCTCTCTTTAGTGCATGAGTTTCCCAACAATAAGACCTACTTACACTATTCCCATTAGACAAAGCCTTAGAATTAAGTCCTTCCAAGGTTTAATTACCGAGGAGATGGAACCTAATTTGAATGGCCTTTTTAACGAGGACATGGGTAATTCCTCTAATCCTCTTAATGATGAAGAAGCTCTCCATGAGGTTTCTGTAGAACAACTTTCGAAATTGGATAACCAATTTGATTATTTTCAGCAATGGATGTCTCAAGAATATCCCGATAGTCAAGCTCTTTCATTATTTTACGTAGTATTGCACACATTGTGGATTCGAATGTGATGCCTATGAAGAGTTGTGCTGAAACTTTAGGTTATACACAACCTCCTACTCAAGACAATCATTCTATTCCTTTGACAACTTCTATTGCTAATATACCTACTTTTACATCAAACATAATGACTACTTCAATACAAAACATTCCACCTATGATCACCAGTCATGGGGGCAATCCTACTTCTTCTTTCATTCCTTCAATGAGTGTTCCTATTTCATTTCCGCAAATGAACATGAGGCAAGGGGGCAATTCATTTAACCCTTCCATTCCTCCTTGTAGTGTTCCTCCTTTCCAATCATCTCCTATGACTAACTATCATAGTGTCCCACCACCTTACTCTCAATCAATACCTTCTTTCAATAACATAATACCTCCATCACAATCTAACACGTCTAATATGAACTCTTCGACTGAAGCGACCATTAACAATCTTGCACAAATTGTCTCTTCTTTACAGCAACAAATTGCCTCTATGAATCACTCTAAGTCTAGTGTGCCCACATTTGATGTTGCGAGCCCACTTTCTCTTGACATTGTTCGAGCTATCCCCCCTAAGCATGTTGAAATCCCGCAATTGGAGCTTTATAATGGTAAGGGTGATCTTCTAACACATGTTAAGACCTTTCAAACAATATGTACCGATTTTGCTCATGACCAAAGGTTGCTTGCAAAACTGTTTACTAGAACATTAAGAGATAAGGCTCTACAATGGTATTGCTCGTTGCCTTCCTATTCTATTACTTCTTTCCAACAACTTGCAAATGCTTTTATTCAACAATTTCAAAACAATATAAGTCCTAAAGTTACTTTGATTGATTTAATGCATTGTAAACAAGGTGTTAAAGAAAAAGTGACTGATTTCATTGGTAGATATAAGCATTTGTGTGCTCAAATTTCTTTTCTAGTACCTGACAATGATATTCAAAGAATCTTTATTTCTAATTTACAAAAAGATATTAGAGAAAAACTTCTATTTTCTGAGTTTACTTCTTTCCAACAGTTGTGCGCAACTCTTCACAATTATCAACTGACTGTGAGTCAAATGGAACAAGCAAATCCTATGGCTCCGAGTGATAAGGGTGATAGTAGTCAACAACCATTTGGGAAGTTTAAACTGAACAGAGAGGTCATTAAGTTCAATTAAAACATCATCAACAACAATGTGAATGCAGCATCAGGTGTGCCTCCTATTTCTAAGTTTTTCAAGAAAGAAAGAAAGTTTACTCCTTTGAATGAATCATTGCATAGTATTATGAATAAGTTATTGGAACAAAATGTGCTTACCCTCCCTCCTATAAGGCAAATAGATCCTACAAAGATTAATTCACCCTATTTTGATAACAAATCTTTTTGTCAATTTCATCGTCAACCTGGGCATGATACCGAAAAATGTTTTGCTTTAAAGGGTAAAATTCAAGATTTGATTGATAATAATACTATCTCTGTTTCAGGTGTGAATGATAAAGGCAACACATCTGTAGCTCCTCCTAACCAAAATCTTAAGATTTTTACTGATCCATTACCTTCTCATACCTCTAATGTGATTAAGACTAATGATTCCTCTTTCTCACTTGATAGTCTTGTGTCTATGACTCTGAATGTGATTAACTCTGTAGAGCAGCAAAAAATCCCTAAAGAACCTTCCATCACATTTGATTCCAGTGAAACTATCAGGGCACCTGATGGTCCTTTATATATAGTTGCAAAAGTCAAGAATACACCTTGTCGTGGAGTGCTTATTGATCCTTCTTGTATGGTTAATGTCATTACTTTGCAATTGAATCAAGTGATCTATGAAAAAAAAAATGTGGTTGTGAAATTATTTGATGCATTTTCTTCTCCTGCAATTGGTTCTATTACATTACCTATTGAGGTCCATAACAAACCCCTTGATGTGGACTTTGCTATTATTCCATCATCCGAACAATTTCATGTGAAGCTAGGCTATCCTTGGCTATCTTCCATGAAAGCTATTGCTTCTCCTATTCACAAGTGCTTGAAATTTCCCCATAATGGTGAAGTTGTTACTATCAATCATAGTCTCTTTAAACCAACTGAAAGAACTTCTAGCGTCCCTATTGATTATTTTTGGCCTAAACAATTTCAATCTCTTCCACCGCGAAGTGACCATCTGTTCAAATCTTATCAAAAGTGGAAAAAAGATATGATCCTATCTCTAAGTGAACCTAGAACACCCAAACTTGATATTCCTATCATTCTTGAGAAGGAAGTTCTTCCTTTGAAAGATAAAACTAATGTCTTTCCTCAAGAAGATTCCCAGCCCATCTCTATGAATGTGACTATGTCTATATCTAATAAACTTTCTAAAAGTAGACCTATACCTCCTCGTCATGATGGACTTGGTCTCCTTCCTAAACTAGATATTCCTCCTTTATATGGAGCAGTTCCTCCTCCTTCCTCTTATAGAGAGAAGAGACCTTCCTCTTCTCCTATTGTTCAACCTAAGAGACCACAACCTAAACACCCAAGTGATAAGGATGAGAACATTCCTCCTCCTCAATCTTCTCAACTTCCTACTAAGACTAGATGAAATCGTTCTGCGCGTGAACGTCGATGAAAGCGTCGTCTTATAGCTCGTGCAACTGTTTCCCAAACTTTGCAATCCCCAAAAACACCTTCAGCTAGTATTATTCCATTTTCTCCTCAACCGAAAATTGAGCCAAAATCTCCTAAACATAAGATGCATGATGGTCTTGACCCTGTGCGAGTTAAAGATCCTATTTTTATAAATCTTGATGATGATATAGATGAAAATGTTATTCTTGATGAAAATGTTACTCCTTTTTCTTTTGATAGTGAATATGAATATGTTGATGTTGATAACCATTTATCTAACGAATTTTCTAAAGCACTTATCCTAGCTCCTAGACAAGAACAACGTGGCATGGAACATGAACATAGCCTTTGTTTGGATCTTGTGATAGCTCCATCTGCTGTGTTGGATGTTCCTCCTCTAGTGTGTTTCCTGCCTTCCCGAAATATTGATCAGCAAGATCGGGGGGTGGATGACGTGCTAGACTAGTTAATTAGCATAGCAGACTCTCTCCTCCTCTCTTGATCTCTTTTGTTACTTCTTCTATGTGTTATTCTCATTCTTCTATTTTTTTGTCCTTAGTGTTGTCTACTTGAGGACGATGCAAAGCATTGAGATCTCTTTTGGTCTCTCTCATGTTGACTCAAAAGACACATGTGTTCCCTTCTTCTAGGTGACCTTCCTTGATTGGGGAATGAAGAACAATTATGCATACATACATATGATATACATGAATTATCATACAACATACTGACCCCAAGGAAATCGAAGTCACCTCATGCTTTGTGTTTTGTGGCTATTATCCTTGGGTTTATCTCACACTTGGGGGCTAAATCTTTGTGATAACATGCTCCTTTCCCTTCTCATTTCTTATGTGTATCACTACCTTAAAGCAATCACCCCCGATGAGGCGTGTGTGATCGCTTTAACGTAGGGGGGCATACACTCCATTCATATCTCTTCAAGATACTTGAAAATTTCTTGGCGAACTTAGCTTTGCCTTGAAATTTTTTGGTATTTTTCTTGCATGACTCATAGTGAGGAAACCTTACTATTGACAGTCATGGTTCTCCCTCGTAATCTTCCCTTTTACTTTGTCAATCGAAGTCATAAGATCCTTAGTCCACTGGGGGCTTGGCGTATCTTGCCTCCTTGACGTGGTGAAAGTTTTTCAATGTTGTTTCCTTGTACTTTACCGGAAGTATGGGCGTACGCTTATACTCCCGCTAAAGTGGGGGCTAAATGTAGCATCCTAAAATTGTGACACTTGCAATTTCGACTGCATTTGGGTCTTCACGATGGCGGTGCAACGTTGAACCTGAATGGAGACCCCGAAACCTGCTTGCGACATCAAAAACTGCATCTTTCTACACCTTGGCCTGATCCTCCTTGCACCCGGTCTTTTGTTGGGCATCGGGTCTTTAAGTTTGCAATTTGGAAAATAATGTTCCTAGGTCGGCCTAAGGTCAGAAAAATCAGTCTCCTAACCCTAATTGACAAGTATATAAACCACTTTTCCCTTCCTAGAAAGGGTAAGTAAGAAAATAAGCAAGTGCAAGAGGCGGAAGCGCTAGGCAAACATTCAAACATTCCTTCAATTGAGCATTCTAACTCTCCATTCAAGGCTAGGTGTTGCATTCAAGACAAGGATTCAACCATTGAAGAGGAGATCACTTACAACATATAACATACAACATCATTACACCTTCGCATGTAAGAATACAAACATTCTTACAACAAGGTATCAGTACTTGATTACATTACAAACACTTACATTTACAGCATTCTCATTTCTTGGTTAATTCCAAAACCGGGGTTTGACCTAAAGGCAAACCCCTAATCCCTAACCCCCCAATCATCCTCTCTTTTCTGTGTGTAGGTTGCAGGTACGCGGCTGTAATTGAAGATCAGGAATCCTTGTGTAGAGACGAACAGATCCCCCTTTGTTTCGCGGATTTTTCGGAGGACCGTGTGCACTCCGGGTGCCATCATCCCGTCAAATTTCACTCAAATTTGTAGGACAGCATCATCTCAACATTTTACTGCTAATTTCAGGTCCGTAGCTTCATCCCCTATTCCTATCTCTGTCTACAAGTGAATCTTTCTTACTTTACATGCACTCCTAGTTCAACTCTTCTATCTACATTCTTTACAAAAGAGGGTATCCTTGATGTCTTAACCCTTGAAACTCATTTAGAATCCAGTCCTGCATTGTGTGGGATTGGATCTTGTGGGTTTCAAACCCTCTTTTGAATGTAAAGTCTCTCCTAAGTGAAAACCGTCAACCCTAGTGACCTCCTTTCTCTCTCCTTGGAGTGGGGGAACATCTAGGGTTCGATTTTCCGCTTTACACCTTATATCTCCAACATCTTGGACATTGTATTGTCCCATCATTATATCCATCTGTACACCATCCTCAAATCCAAGAGGATACTCTTCCATGGGGGAGTCAATTGGAAAAACATTAGAAATAGATTGAGGAGACAATTGGGCCAAGGGATTTGTATCCCTCACAGTTTTGATGTGCTTCCCATAGACATAAGCGGGCACTCCCTCAAGCAATTCTAGCTCATGCTCCATAAGTTTATTTGCTTGATCTAAGGGATATTTGATGTTTGAAGCATGTTCTTGTTTATTCTCCCTCGGAAGAGCTTCCATTTGTATGCTTGGAACACTTGCTCATATTTAGCTCTTTTTTCATTAGCTTCTTCCCTTTTTATATTTCTGATGAAATCATGAGGAATGAGTGACACATGCTCTCCAACCTTGAGTTTCTGGGATGACCTTGTGGCCCCTATGTATCCTTTTGGATCAAAGTTTGGCCTGGGATCTCCTTCTACCATCTTGTAGTAATCCAATTTATTTTGTAGCAAACCGTAACTCTTTGAACTTTTGACAATAAAGTCTGAAAAGACAAGTAATCCAGGCACGATGGATTGTTTTCCATGATCAGTTAAGTGCTGCTTGCTTACTATTGACAACTGCCTGACAATCTCTAGGCACACTACTGTATTAGGCACAGTGATAGGAAACACATACAGTTTTCCCTCAAATCCATACACTGTTATCTAAGTACAATCCAAAAAGCAATAAAAATCTCCCCAGTTTTACTCAATTGCAGTATCTTCGCCATAATCCTTTGGCCTCAAGAATCTCTGAATTTCAAGGGACAAAGCATGATCACATGGGTGCCCCAATAATCTGTGTAATGTCTTAACAAAATATTCCTCGAAATGCCAGTACTGGTTGTTGTTGTATCTTTGGTCCCATGAAGATACCCATAGTTTCACAGGCTTCCTTACCCCAGCTTTATCATATGCCCTAATGCACAACTCGTCTGGCCATAGCCCTTTGTCTTGCCCGACATACAATAGCATATGCATATGAATAGAGTAATAGTTGAAATGCACATTAATCACATCTCCTTTCAATTTCTCTAGTCCATGATTGATGGTATCAACGAGATAGGTAGAAAAATCAAATAACCAGGGATCTTTAGATTTCAAATCTGCATAGATGACCATAGTCGCGGTGTCCATGAATGGATGAGCCTCTATTCCCAAAACCTGAGCAGTGCAGTAGTATGTATACTTGAAGTAGGGATGAAACAAATTAACATCATATGGAGCTTTGTTATATTTATCAAATGGAACTATTGATCCTACAACCCCGGGTCTATGGATGGGGAGTCTCCACCTTCTATAGGTTTCCTCTAGGTTGAAGTACTCTTGTGTCAATTTCTTAGTGTCAATTTTCTCTTCAAACCCCCAATCTAAATCAAACACAATGTCAATAATTTGCTTGGTAATTGATAGTATTGGTCTCCCCATATAATCACATATGGTCCTGGTCTTGGGTTCATAGTTGTTGGCTAGGGACTTCATGAGTTCAACATTCACAAAGACATTAGCCACTGCCAAATTCCCCAAATTCAACCTCCACAAGTTATTCATAGGCTCGGGTGCACTCCTTCGTATATACCCAAAAATAAACAATTCATGACCCCTTATTTTTGTCCATGTATCTCCTAGGCCTTCAAATATATCTTCTAGACCTTCCTCATCCATTTTAATTTTCTTAGACCTAAGGCTTGATGCAGGACATTGGTCAATTAGGTCCTGGGCCAAAGAGTGCCCTTCCTTTTTCTGCCTCTTAGGTTTGTCTTTCAGGGGTTGGGTCTCTTTAAATTTCCTAGCCCTATTCTTTTTAGAAGATGACCCCTCCATTATCACTACAGAGCTTTGAGAGTGAAAGATTTAATTGAATTCAGGGTAGACCACTCGTGAATTTGCTCTTGAATCGTTTCGGCTCTCTGAAACTCGCTGCGAATTCTTCAAGTGTTGCTCAGAAATGTTTCCTCTTTTGCCAATTTATTGAGCATTCATGGCAATTTTATCGGTTACCATTACCACTTTGCACAACAGTCACAGAGGCATTTATTTGAATTCATGATGAAGTGACTTTATTAAGACTTGTATTGATCCTCGCAACAGAAAGTAATCATTTATCTAGCAACACTTCATACTGTCCATCGGTGCTCATCAGTTTTATGGTCGTACCCCTTTTTGATGGAATTATGTACTTCAGTATCTTAACTTTATCTTCCCTTGAAATGTCATGTTTCATCAATGTCGCCTTAGTTTCGATGAAACTACCATCATCGCCAAGGAGATTCATGACTTCATCAACCTCTTCACTTTCATCGAAAGGCTTTACCTCACGTGTTATTTTTGCACTGGTGTCGATGAAATCTCCCCTTTCGGTGAAAGAAAAATGGTCTCCTTTGACTCTTTATGTTTGGCTGATAACAAATCTTCGATGCTAATCTCTCATGTTTCATCAATATCTTATTCTTCGGTGAGAAAGCCATCTTCGGTCAACATCTTTTGTGATTCTTCGATATGCTCTTTTCCTCAAAAAGTCTTGTCGATGAGATCTTCCTGTGTTTTCCTCGACATACCATATGTCGGTGAAAATAATGTTCTCGATGAGCCACTTTTGGAACTCATCGAGGCTCAAGTCCATTCGATAAGTCACTTGTTGATGAAACACTGATGGGTTTCTTTGATACAATAGATGTACCATTTCGGTCAAACTAGATATTTAGATGAAGGATTAGTATGTATACCCAGTGTCTTCGGTTTGAGCGATAATCTTTTAATTCTGATGTTGATGAAAATGCCAAGGGTTCTATCAAAATTCTTAAGGGCATGGTTGATTTCATATTTTTTTAAGAAAACTTTTGTAGCTTCAATTGAAACCTCATAATTCTATTGATTTAAAATCAATGCACACCACACCGAATCATTCTTCTTCAAGATCTAAGTCTGTGCAGGCTTAGAAACAATATCCTGATCATCAATCTCATATCCACATGCTCTGATATGCTTCCCATGACATTCATCAACCTTCACATTTTCACTTTCCACTATCTTCTTTAACCTCTTATTGTCACACCAATAGGCCTTGCTCTTAGTAGAATATCCCAAGAAGATTCCTTCATCACAACTTGCATCAAACTTTCCTATATCCTCATCTCTTTTGATATAACATTTACTTCCAAAAACTAAAAAAATATCTAACTATAGAAACATGACCAAACCATATCTCATAAGGAGTCTTATTGAAATCACCTTTTATATGCACCCAGTTGAATGTGTAAACAACAATGCTAACAACTTCTTTCCAAAAGGTTTGCACAACATTTCCTTCAATCAACGTCATTCTAGAAGCATCTAAGATTGTTCAGTTCTTCCTTTCAACAACTCCATTCTGCTGAGAGGTTCTAGGAGCAATAATTGTCTTCTAATTCCAATCCACTCACAAAATGTATCAAACTCACAGGATGTGAATTCTCCTCCTCTATTAGATCTTAGACACTTTAGCTTCAATCTTGTCTCAATTTCCACCTTTTCTTTGAATATCTTGAATTTCTCCAATACTTCTTATTTCTCCCTTAGAAAAGTCACTCACATCATTCTAGAGTAGTCAATAATCAACAACATGAAATACCTGTCACCCTGCATACTTCTCACTCTTTTAGGACCACACAAGTTAGTATGCACAAGACCTAATATACCATACAACTTGCTTCTAAATTATGTTATTGTTTGATTTCCAAACTGGCATTCCTTACATACCAGATTAGAAGGCTTCACAATCTTAGGCAAATCTCTAATAGCTTGAGTAGAACTTATCCTTATCATGTAGTCAAAATTAACATGACACATCCTTCTATGCCACAACCAAATTTCATCTATCTGAGCAATCAAACAACTCTTCTCATTGGCATTCAAGTGAAAGATATTACCTTTAGTCTTAGTCCCTGTTGCAATCTCTATACCAAAGGCATTTAGAATCTTGTATTTACCATTCTTGAATTGTAAATCATATCCCTTGTTAACCATCTATCCAACACTCAAAAGATTATGCTTTAAACCTTCAACATACAAGACATCATCAGCATTATGCTTACCATCAAAAGATATAAGACCTCTACCATGAATCACACAAGCTTTATGATCCCCAAATTTTACTATACCACCATCATACCTTTCCATATTCACAAATTTACTTTTATCACCTGGCATATGGTGTGAAAAACCACTGATTCATCTTTCTCTTCAATCTTAGCAGCCAAAGCTTTCTCCTCAATAATGTACCTTGTAGGATTCACCGGTACTGGATCATCTTCTTTGATAGCAATAAATATAAATTTATCTCCTAAATTCCCATTGTTTGATTCCTCATTCATCACACCTTCATCAACAACATAATAGCATCTCTTCTAATTTATGTACTTCTAGTAGGGCTTATAAGACTTGTCATACTTATCATGCTTCTCATCTATCATGCTTATCAAATCTATCATGCCTTTCAAAAATTATCATTCTTATCACATCTAGACATTCTTTCAGGACACCTAGGAGAAAAATATCCTATCTTATTACAAGAGAAGCATTTCAAAGGTAAATTTCCATCATACTTATCGACTCCCTTAGGAAATCTCCAAGCAATAAGTGCTTCAAGATCATCCAACTCTCTCTCCTTCTCTTCCATTTATCTCATCTCTTTTTTATATCTTGAAAACCTAGATGAACTCTCTCTTGAATCATACAACTATTTTCCAGATACAGAGCCTTTAAATGCAATCTCAGATTTAACATGTGATTCTCCAAATTCGTTCAACTCAAATGCAACAAGCTTACTAGCCAACATGTCTCTTGTCACAGTAGTCACACTCTGGATCTCATCAATAGCAACAACTTTAGCTTTATAACCAGAAGGAAACGATCTCAACAACTTAGTAGAAATCTCATCTTCCTCAAGATTTACACCAGCACATCTAATGCTCATAACAAGTTCATTCACTTTAGCCATAAATGATGTTATGTTCCCATCTTCTCTGATCTTCAATGTCTCATACTTTCCTTTCAAACTCTGTAACTTAGCAACTTTAACTTGTGCATCTCCTTCATACAAGACCTATAACTTTTTCCATATCTCATGCGTAGTCTTCAAACCCATTACATTTGTCATCTCTGAATCAGTCAAGGCACTTAGTAATGCTTCCTTAGCCCTTATGTTATGTTTAGCTTCCTTGATTTCATCAGCATTAACCAATCCATTCAAAGGAACATTGTAGACATTCTTTGTGATCTTCCAATAATCTTCTCCAAGACACTTCAAATGAACTTCCATTTGGTCCTTCCAAACAGTATAATTATTTCCATCAAATCTAGGTCTCTCCTTCTTGAACACATAGGTTTCCATCTTGGATCACCTCAAGAGGTTAATCTTCTTCCAGAGAATCTAGCTTTGATACCACTTGTTGGCAACAACAAAGAAGGAAAACTGGGAGGGGGGTGAATTAGTTTTCACCGGATTAAACAAATTAAGCACAATCTCAGATCTGATCAATTGCAACAAAAAGAAAGATAATAGAAATGATAGTAACACACATAACACCAATATTTTGACATGGAAAACATGGTTAAGGGAAAAACCACAGTGGCAACCTACCCACAATAAGATGACACTCTGCAGTAGTATGTGTAAATATTACAATCAAGAATGCACATGCATTTAGGCACATGGCCTAGATCTCACTATTCAAATTACAATGACCTAGAAGGATCCAACCCTCAGGGATTATCTCCTTTCATGCATAAGCATCCATACATGTCATCAAAATGCATATCAACACAAAATATGGGATCTTCTCATATATCATATCATATCGCCACAAATATACATGTATAAGAGTACAATGAAGTCCAAAATATCGGCTACCAAGAGCCATCCAAGACACAGTCTAAAATGACAATGTAAAAACATGCATACAAAATCCTCTCTCAGATGCCACTTTGACCGAATGTTGCACCACCATCACCACCTGATCTATCTCTCTATGGAAGACCCATCACATCACCACTACTCTGCATCCTCTAAGACCACTCTGATCTCGCCTGTCACATCTGGGAATAGCTTAGTGCTTGCTGACTAGCTAGCACCACCTGCTCGTATAACCCCTGCCAATACTCTATCTCTGCCTGTGCTCATCGAAACTCCCTCATCACCTCCCCAATAGGACCCTGTGCTCCTACTCCAACTTGGCCTCTCTCCTGCAGCTTTGCTAATCTCTCCACTACATCATCCCTCTTCAGCAACACCATAGTTAGCTCTGACTCTCATGCAAACAACTGCACATCTCTAGCTGCCACCTTTGCCTCCATATCCTCGAGCTGCGTCTACAAAAATAGTATCATATGATCCCGCAGATCTCCGCCTGTAGCTCCCTCCCCCATATCCATAGGTGTCTCTCCAGTGGCTCCCTCCCTTATATCCATAGGTGTCCGTACCTCACCTGCATCCCTGCCACCTAATCTCATGCCTCCCTGTATCAAAGGTCCCTGAGATAGCTGCAATGGCTGCCCACCTCTCCCTCTCCACTGTAATCATCCACCACCCCCTCCTCCTCCATCCCCACCACCACAATCCCCTCTCCCCCGTCCACCTACTACTCTGCGACCTCCTCTCCTCCTCCGTCTTTGTCCCTTATCCTCCTCAAAATCTAGAATCGACTCTGTTGGATTTGATATCCGAGGAATCAGATGTGCCGCAATATACTGCGTGTACTCCTCTAACACCCCACCATCTACTACCCCTGGCCTCATCTGCCATGGTCTTGCCTGTAAGGTGCAGAACTCTACCAATGCCTGATCATATGGTAGCACTGCCCCCCATAGGCACCTATCTCAGACTATTCGTGCATACTCTCCGGAACCACTAAGCAATCCCTGCCTTTGTCCAAACTGTCTCAACACCCTATTAGGCAACTGTCTCTCCACATTGTAGGTTGTCCTACCAATGAGGTATCGTGTAATGAACACATATGACAATGCCTCTATCCTCCCATGGCTCACACTCAATATACGGCCTCTAGATCACTGTATCCTAGTCATCTAGTGCCTGCCGCCACCACTCTAACTTCCCCAGGTGGGGCTGACTCATCATACCTCCATACATATATACATATGGTTGGTCCACTGCTCAAAATCTCAGACTGATTGGTCAGGTAACAGGTAAGTGCTCCCATGCCTAGATATGTAGTAGCGTGATACCCACTCCCAATGAGCCCCTCCCTCGGTATGCTACCTCATGTAGATCCCAATATAAGTGTGATAGCACTTGCAATCCCCATGCAAACTGGGTCCCCTCTGTAATCATTTTCTAGATCACCTGACCCCAACCAACGGCAAGTCCATGCGATCGTCAATCTGGACACAACAATCCCACAACAATCCCTGATAACACTACTGGTAATGGCTCATATAAGGCTATTATGTCCCCCTAGGCTATCGACTCATCATCAATAAAGACATCCTCCTCAAAAAATCTCTGCACTGCTAATGTCCCCCATGCTCGGTCATAGCTCACCAGCTCTCCTCGAATAGGAATGTGCAGGATGCGCCATACATCCTCTGGTGTCACTGTCATCTCCCCCTACACCAAGTGAAACGTACATGTCTCACTATGCCATCGCTCAGCCAATGTTGTGATCAACCCGCAATTCATCCAAATCACAGGCATATACATAATGTCATACAAGCCTGTCGCTACAATACAATCCACCTTGGCCTCTGTCAAGCGATCGCGCAGCACCTGTGTCGCGGGATGTCTCTCGTGCATCTGTAAGACGCGTAGATCCTCCTACACACTGCATCAACCATCATCATTAGTTGTTTTGTTTCAAACTTTCTTAAGTTTAAACCTAGACTATCAATAGATACTTTGATCAAGTATCTTTGGGTCTCAACAGGTAAGAAATCATGGCACACCTAGACTTCAACAGGCATTTATCCTAATGACCTAAGTCTCATCAGGACTGTTATGGTTCAAAACAACCCTCACCTCACATCTCCATACATCCATCATTGGCATCAGGAGATCATTTTTCACACACACTGGGGCATCTGTCTTCCTACACATAAGCGCTATTTTGAACACAACAACACTAATACTATCACAAAAGCGCTAAATCAACTATGCAACAACGCTAAATCAATAATAGCGCTACATTGACTATACCATAGCGCTACTTCGCAGCAATAGCGCTCAATCAACTACTCAATAGCACTACAAAACAACAATGCTAAAGCAGCTATACCATAGTGCCAGACTTGAGAAAAGCGCTAAAACCACTATGCAATAGCGCTATAGCGGCACAATAGCGCTAATTAAATTGACAACAGTGCCACAACACAATTTTAGCGCTAATGTATTGACTCAACTTGGACTAAGCAAAAAACATATAAAAAATGCACAAAAATCAAAAATTCAAATTCACATACCGCTGGTCTGTAGTCGTCTGGCTGCTGGAATCGTCAGACTCTCTCTAATCGGTGCTCTGCTATGGGAACCGACATCTTGACTGTTGCTTGCTCTTCCAAAAGGTCACTATCAGAGCTCAAATTTCACTATGGACACGAATGCAAATGAGCTTGTTTTCACCCCTTCCTCCCCATATATACCCTTTGTCGTAACCCTAATTTTTCCCTGCTAACCGTCGTGGTCCCTGTGAACTTCCCGAGCCTTCCATTTCTTCATTTTATCTCCTATTTCTTCTATTTTTCACCAGCATTGCTAAAATCTTCTCTTCTACCACCCTGCCAATTTTCATTCTTTTTCGAGAGATCGCCCGATTTTTCAAAAAAAATTGGCCCATCTCTCCAAGGGGCATACCACCCCCATTAAATTAATATTTAATGGGACATTTATTCACACCTATTTTTCTTTCTTTGAAACGACGCGATAAACCGCACCGTCTCAAAGAGGGGCAAATGTAGTCACATAAATCTGTCCATTTTAATTAAATAAATATTTGCTATTTATTTGATTAAAAACCCACTAGCCATCAGTTAATTAAATTAATATTTAATTAATTCATCTTCAAATCATTCTCCTATTAATTAAATAAATTATTCAATTTATTTTAATTCATTCATTAAACCAAAATTCACAATCAATTAAATAAATAAATTCTATTTATTCAATTTAATCCCCTTTCTTTTTTTAAATAAATTAAATAAAACATTTATTTAAATCATTTATTCCCCCCACTTGCATTTTCCTACATATCCCACTTGCCTCCTAAACCCCCTTCTAGATTCTTCTAAACCCTTCCTAATTAACCTAATCCATCCCCTAATTATTGTCACATTCCTAAGCAACTTGGAGTCACTTCTCAAAGACTTCAAAGTCTTTGAAAAGCATTTAATGTTTTGTGTGTTCAACAATTTAACCTCTAAAGTCTTCTAAACCACTTATGACTCTTACATGACCATTTATGGTTAACCCCTAACTCAACCCTCATGTGACTCATGTATCTCCTCAAGCATTTATTGCTTTGACCATGATTATTGGTGTAGGAACACTCTTCCAAACTCTTTCTCTTTCTTTGTTTTGTTGGTGTTATGCTTCTTATGAAGCCATTGTACATAAAATAATGAGCCATGTGCTCATAGGTCCTAGTTAGGGTCCTAGTGGAGATCTCAGGGGTCATGAGTCAAGATTGTGATTTTCTTGAAAATGGAGGGTATGTGTGTCCTTGAAGTGGTTAGGGGTCCTTTATAACATGGTGGTGTCCTTAGGTTGGCCCAATGTGGGTCTAGGAGTCATAAAAAGCAACATTGGGAAATTTGCTCAAAAGTTGCATGACAACTTTTAAAAGTTGTCAAGCAACTTTTCCACCATGATGTCAAGTTCTTTAGGTTAGCATGGAAAACCCTAGTTTGGGCACATAGATCGAGGCAAAGGTAGTATAAGTATTTGCAAACCCTAAATTCGTGGGTTGGATGTCAGACATTGTACGACCCTAGCAAAAAGATCAGACTAAGACTGTAAAACTGTTACCAGTTAGGTTGAATGAAGAAAACAAGCAAGTTAATGGATTGAGAAATGTCTGAATCTATGTGGGATGTTTGTCATGGTGTAAATACTTTCTTTTCAAGCAATTAGTTTAGGTTTTTACTTGCAGATTGAGTGAGTTCGTAAATAGTTTGTAAATTGTCTTCTTACTGTCCAGTTTTGGACAAGATTGTGTAAATGGCTGCTTAACTCCATTCCCCGTTGTGGAACCACCATGAAACCATGGGGAATGAGAGTGCAGACCTTGTACCATACTACAAACCAAGTAGGGCCCTTAAAAATGCAGGAAGGCCAAGCAAAGACCCACTCCTAGGCGAGACTGGACAGTGCCCGGTTAGGAGAGGTTGAATTGCAGAGGTCTTGGAGAGCAAGGTTGGACAAAGGAGAGTACATCCTTTGGAAGAGGTGTAGAGGAGTGTTAGAAGCATCACTAGTGTGAAGGATGAGCCTCCACCAATCCAAACAAGGTGGCTAAAACACTAAACACTCACTATGACCCAGACAGACCCTAGAAACCCTCACAAAACCCATTAAAAAACCCCAAAATTCGCCCTAGGCACTGTACAGCAACTTGGAGGCCCAAAACATAGAAAATCTTTGAGTCCTTGCCAATAGATTGGCAATCCATTTTGGGAGTTTGGTTGTGTATGCATCGTTTGTGATAGAAAGCCCTAGAAGACCAGTTAGGAGGCCTAATTGGTCCTAATCCTTGTAGCCCTATTTTGTAAGCAAAAACACAAAACAATGAAATCGGTAGAAAGGATGAAGGTAGAAACTTCTTGGGAGCACATGGAGGGATGTAAAACATGGTTTGAGACCTAATACAACCTTTCTAAGACCTTGGAAAGTGGGAAACAAACCTTAGCCCTTATTAGCCATAGTAAGGGGTTTTGAGTCTCATGAGTAGGTGAGACCTTAGGAGCAGCATAGCAACTCATTGGTGGGTGGATTGGGCAAGGTCAGGGGATTCCTCAAGCAAAGGAAGTCCTAGAGACCCTAGGGTGTGAGGAGAACACCAGGTGATCCCAGGGAAAGATCCAGGAGCATAGACTAGGCTAGTCTATCCCAAACCCCATCCCACCAGATTGGTATCAAAACCAATAAAGGACTTGGAGGACTGTGTATGTCTCTATATATTGGTGAATCAGTAGGGGAGAAAAGAATGGTTACTAATGTAGATCTAGCTAGAGAAGTGGAAGAACAGAAGGAGAAGAATAGACTCCTTGAAGCAGCAATGAGTGAGATAAGGGATAAACTGTAGGAAGTGGTGGATCAGAGGACACATGAACCTTGGGATGAAGACACCAAGGGTAAAGGCAAGAGAACTATAGACATAGATGACATAATCCCTGAACCAGATCCCTTGTTCAATGAAGAACCTTTTGTGAAAGCTATCAAGGCTTTGAACACCAAAGCTTTTGAAGGATTGCCACATTTCAGTGGAAGAATGGACATAGACACTGTTATGGAATGGATTGAGGGCATGGAAAACCACTTTGAGTGTGAAGGAGTGATAGAGGCTTAGAATGTTAAAGTTTCCAAATCAAGATTAAGGGGAGCAACTTTGACATGGTGGAAGTACCTTCAAGAAGAAAGGATTAGCATGGGGAAGCTACCAATTGCAAATTGGAAAGCTATGGTGAGTAAGATTAAGGAGAACTACTTACCTGAGGATTATGAAGTCCAACTTCATAAGAAGAGACAAGGATTGAAGCAAAAAGATCTTGATGTAACCTCCTACACCAAAGAGTTTCAAAAACTTTGTCTTAGATCAAAGGTCCAATAAGATGAATCCATTAAGGTGGCTAGGTATCTAAGCGGCCTAAAGTGGAACATACAAGAGGAGATAAGCCTATGGACTCCTACTACTGTGCAAAAATGTCATTAGGTTGCTATCAAGGTAGAAGAGAGGAACAAAAGGAAAGGAGACTCCAATAACAGGGGTAGAGGCAGAGGTAGAGACCAAGTGAATCACCGAGGTGGTTACCAAAGCAAGCCAAATGAGCCAAGGAACCAAGGAGAAGCCAAGTTGACTGAGCATGGTAGTGAAACCAATCTCAGAGGAGGACATTCTAGAGGAAGAGGTGCACAAGGTGGTCCAAATAGGGGTAGAGGTACCGGTAGAGGTAACTCCTATTTTGCAACTATGAAGTGTTACAATTGTGGACAATTGGGACACTCGGCATATAGATGCCCTGACAAGCCTACATCATCAAATAGTGGAAAGAGGGTTGTTTATGCACAAGAAGACTCTTCAAGCAAGAAGACACCGGATGTGAACCAGATTGAATCAGAAGTTGGTGAGAATCTGATGTTCAATAGGATTTTGATCAGACAGTTGGTTAAGGAGGAACCCAAACATAGGAGAGCATTATTTAGGGTGAGATGCAAAGTTCTTGGTAAAGTGTGCAAGGTGATAGTTGATATAGGCTCAACTAACAATATCATCTCAAAAGAGGTAATTAGGAAGTTGAAACTCACAAGAATACCCCACACCAATCCTTACAAGGTGACTTGGTTGAACAAAGGACAGAGTGTGCTGGTCAATGAGCAGACTTGGGTAGAGTTTTCTATTGGAGGATATAAGGATAAGATCCTTTGTGATGTGTTACCTATGGATGCATGTCACTTATTGCTAGGAAGACCCTAGCAATTTGATAGGAAGGTGATCTATGATGGAGAGGAGAACTCCATATCATTTAAGAAGGACAACAAGACTTTCAAAATTTAGTCTTTGACAGAGGATGAAGAAGGCACTTCAAAAACACCTAGTGTCTTAATGGCTACTGGTAAAGAGTTCCTAAATTTGCTACATGAGGAGGAGATAGTGAAGTGTGCTATCTTTGTGAAGCCAAAGGAGAAAGCAGACAAGTTGCAGGAAGAAGTACCCAAGGAGGTAAAACACATGTTACAAGAGTATAAGGATATAGTGAGTGATGGAGCACCTGCAACACTCCCACCAAGAAGGTCTATAAGTCATCAAATAGACTTTGTTCCTGGTGCATCCTTACCTAACAAGGCTGCATATAAGCTCACACCTTATCAGAATAAGGAAGTAGCAAGGCAAGTGTAGGAGTTATTGGGACAAGGACTGATTAAGAAGAGCATCAGCCCATGTGTAGTCTTGGTAGTGCTAGCATCAAAAAAAGGAGGTAAGTGGAGACTATGCACTGACTCAAGAGCAATCAATAGGATTACCATAAGGTATAGGTTTCCTATTCCTAGAATAGAGGATCTAATGGACTGTTTAGGAGGGGCTATGTATTTTACCAAGCTAGACCTTAAAAGTGGTTATCACCAGATAAGAATTAAGGAGGGTGATGAGTGGAAGACTGCTTTTAAAACCACAGATGGATTGTATGAATGGCTTGTGAATCCATTTGGGCTTACTAATGCTCCAAGCACCTTCATGAGGTTGATGAATGAGGTTTTAAAAGATTTCACAGGCAGATTTGTGGTGGTGTACCTAGATGACATTCTCATATATAGCAGAACCAAGGAAGAACACCTTGAGCATTTGAGGTTAGTTTTAGAAAGGTTGCATGAGGAGAAGCTATCCATCAACCTAGAGAAGTGTGACTTCTTGAAGCAAGAGCTAGTTTACTTAGGATTTGTGGTGTCTAAGGGAACCTTGAAGATGGATCCAAGCAAAGTGGAGGCAATCTTGAATTGGCCTGCACCTAAAACAGGGACTGAGGTAAGAAGTTTCCATGGATTAGCTCAATTCTATAGGAAATTTGTGAGGAATTTCAGTGGCATATGTGCACCAGTCCTTGACACCATTAAAGGAGGTCTGAAAACTAAGTTTAAATGGACTAAGCAGGCAAACAAAGCATTTCAATTGTTGAAACAAGAAGTAGCCACAAAACCTATCCTTCTCCTACCTACGTTTGATAAGCTATTCACTTTGGAGTGTGATGCAAGTGGAGTTGCAATAGGTGGTGTGTTGAGTCAAGAGGGAAGACCTGTGGCATTTTTCAGTGAGAAGCTTAATGAAGCAAAGAAGAAGTACTCAGCCTATGACCTAGAGTTGTATGCATTAGTGCAGTCTCTAAAGAAATGGAGGCATTACCTAATTCCAAAAGAATTTGTAGTGTTCACAGACAATCAGGCATTGAGTTACATAAACACTCAAGAGAAGATAAGAAACAAGCATCTAAAATGGATGGAATACCATCAAGCATAAGAAGGGGCAACTTAACAGGGTGGCAGATGCATTAAGCAGGAAGTTGTTGACAGTTCAAGAGTTACAGTTGCAGAGCATAGGAATAGAAGGTTTCAAAGACCTCTATGAAGGAGATGAAGACTTCTCAATAGCTTACAAGGTTTGCAAAGAGTTTGAGAACCATTTCCATGGTGAGTATGTAGAATACACTCTCCAAAATGGTGTCTTGTTCAAGGGTAACCAGTTGTGTGTACCTAGGGGATCCATGAGGGAGAACCTCATCCAAGAGAAACATAATGGCAATTTGAGTGGACACTTTGGGATTAATAAGACCCTAGACTTAGTACAAAGGTACTACTATTGGCCAAAGTTGCCAAGGGATGTGAAAAGATATGTAGAACAGTGTGGTGTATGCCAAAGAGCCAAAGGTGGATCAAGCAATGCCAGTTTATATCAACCATTATCGGTCCCTAGCAGACCTTGGGAATGTATAAGCATGGACTTTGTAGTAGGACTTCCCAAGATAAAAACATGTATGGACAACATCTATGTGGTAGTAGATAGATTTTCCAAGATGAGTCATTTTATCCCATGTAAGATGACACATGATGCAAGCTATGTTGCACATCTCTTCTTCAAAGAGATTGTTAGGATTCATGGACTTCCTTTAAGCATTGTTTCAGATAGGGACAGCAAGTTCATGGGTCATTTTTGGCAAACATTATGGAGGAGACTAGGAACTAACCTGTCATTTAGCTCAGCTTACCATCCACAAACAGATGGTCAAACTTAAGTCATCAATAGGGTGTTAGGAGTATGGCCAAAAATGGGACCTAATCATTTCTCAAGAAGAGTATGCATATAATGACAGTGTGAATAGAACCACCGGTAGAAGTCCTTTTGAGGTTGTCTATGGCAGACATCCAAGAGGAGTATGTGAGTTGAGAGACCTTGGTAGTTTGGAAATGAAGAGTGGGCAAGTAGAAGAATTCACTCAAACCATCAAGGAAGTTCAAGAGCAGGTTAAGAAGGCCATCCTAGAATCCACTCAAAAACTGAAAGCCAAAGTGGATGAGAAAAGGAGAGAAGTTCAGTTTAAGGTGGGTGACTATGTGATGATACATTTGAGCAAAGCTAGGATGCAAGGTGGTAAGCCTACCAAACTATAGATGAGAAGGGTAGGACCTTGTAGAATCCTGTCGCAATATGGTAAGAATGCCTACAAAGTTGACCTACCTTCAGATTTAGCTATATCACCAGTCTTTAATGTAGCTGACCTGATCATGTACAAGGGTGAGATAGCAGGGCAGACTGAGAACCAAGCCAAGGTATTGCAGGATCTTGATGTTAATGTCTTACCATAGGTGAAGAAGCCTAAAGCAGAGGAGATCTTGGAATCAAGGGTGAAGAAGTCAACTAGACATCAGGTCTACATGGAGCACTTAGTGAAATAGGCAGATCAACCAGTATCTGAAGCTACATGGGTGGAGGAGAGCAGGTTCAAAGGACTTGGAATAGACCCAACTCTCATCTCTTCTTCTATTTCTTAAGTTGTGTGTAGAGGGAGAGTATGGTGCAGGAGCACCCTTCCAAACTCTTTCTCTTTCTTTGTTTTGTTGGTGTTATGCTTCTTATGAAGCCATTGTACATAAAATAATGAGTCATGTGCTCATAGGTCCTAGTTAGGGTCCTAGTGGAGATCTTAGTGGTCATGAGTCAAGATTGTGATTTTCTTGAAAATGGAGGGTATGTGTGTCCTTGAAGTGGTTAGGGGTCCTTTATAACATGGTGGTGTCCTTAGGTTGGCCCAATGTGGGTCTAGGAGTCATAAAAAGCAACATTGGGAAAGTTGCTCAAAAGTTGCAAAAGTTGCATGAGAGCTTTTAAAAGTTGTCAAGCAACTTTTCCACCATGATGTCAAGTTCTTTAGGTTAGCATGGAAAACCCTAGTTTGGGCACACAGATCGAGGCAAAGGTAGTATAAGTACTTTCAAACCCTAAATTCATGGGTTGGATGTCAGACATTGTACGACCCTAGCAAAAAGATCAAACTGAGACTGTAAAATTGTTACCAGTAAGGTTGAATGAAGAAAACAAGCAAGTTAATGGATTGAGAAATGTTTGAATCTGTGTGGAATGTTTGTCATGGTGTAAATAATTTATTTTCAAGCAATTATTTTAGGTTTTTACTTGCAGATTGAGTGAGTTTGTAAATAGTTTGTAAATTGTCTTCTTACTGTCCAGTTTTGGACAGGATTGTGTAAATGGCTACTTAACTCCATTCCCCATTGTGGAACCACCATGAAACCATGGGGAATGAGAGTGCAGACCTTGTACCATACTACAAACCAAGAAAGGCCTTTAAAAATGCAGGAAGGCCAAGCAAAGACCCACTCCTAGGCGAGACTGGACAGTGCCCGGTTAGGAGAGGTTGAATTGCAGAGGTCTTGGAGAGCAAGGTTGGACATAGGAGAGTACATCCTTTGGAGGAGGTGTAGAGGAGTGTTAGAAGCATCACTGGTGTGAAGGAGGAGCCTCCACCAATCCAAAAAAGGTGGCTAAAACACTAAACACTCACTGTGACCCAGACAGACCCTAGAAACATTCACAAAACCCTTTAAAAAACCCCAAAATTCGCCCTAGGCACTGTACGACCACTTGGAGGCCCAAAACCTAGAAAATCCTTGAGTCTTTGCCAATTGATTGGTAGTCCATTTTGGGTTTTTGGGTTATGTATGCATCATTTGTGATAGAAACCCCTAGAAGACTGGTTAGGAGGCCTAATTGGTCCTAATCCTTGTAGCCTTGTTTTGTAAGCAAAAACAGATAACAGTGAAATCGGTAGAAAGGATGAAGGTAGAAACTTCTTGGGAGCACATGGAGGGATGTAAAACATGGTTTAAGACCTAATACAACCTTGCTAAGACCTTGGAAAGTGGGAAACAAACCTTAGCCCTTATTAGCCATAGTAAGGGGTTTTGAGTCTCATGAGTAGGTGAGACCTTAGGAGCAGCATAGCAACTCATTGGTGGGTGGATTGGGAAAAGTCAGGGGATTCCTCAAGCAAAATAATTCCTAGAGACCCTAGGGTGTGAGGAGAACACTAGGTGATCCCAAGGAAGGATCCAGGAGCATAGACTAGGCTAGTCTATCCCAAACCCCATCCCACCAATTATCCATTTTACCTTTGCACAAGAGTTCATCCATTGGATAAAAACTTAATTCTTTGAATAAAGAATTTATTCACTCAACCCAACCTTGACCTTAACTCCTAAGTTAATTCTTAGGTCATGTCAAGCATTTAATGCTTATTCCCTCTCCTCTCAACCTATCTCATATTGACACTTGTCATCCTGGGATTGGGTTGAAAGCCCTCACATGGATTGAATACCATTCAATCTTGACCCTTCTTGAGATTACTCAATCTCAACCATCCATTGCTCCATTTTTTCTATAAATAGAGCTCATTTCTTCATAATCCAGATCTCGAAAACTTGTATGCATATAAGTTATAGAGAATTTTAGAGAGCATTTAGCATATCTTACTCATGTCACTCTTTTGGTTAAATTTAACAAATAGCATTTAGATAACTCATCCTTATTTGGTTATTAAGCTTGCATTTGCTTACTTTTCATAATCATCTACAATCTTGAACGTCCATAAACATCCATAGTGCAAAAAGTTGCTGAGAGCTACACTAATTTGGAACTTGGAGAGGAGAGGAACAAGGGAGAAGGAGCTAAGAGCATGGTAGAAGGCATTTGGAGATGTCTTCTTGCATTTGTATTCATATTTAAATGCTTTACTTTGTTTTTAGTGTCTCTTTTGGTATGTCTGCTTAGACTAGTTTCTGGTTGATTAACACTAACGTTTGCCTTTGTTTCTTTGTTTTTGTGTGTTATACGACCACAGGTTTTAGTCTAACCTTGCCCCATTTTGCAGAGCATCATTTGGTGAACTTGACGTGAATCCAACAACCAACAACATTTTTATTTTTATAAAACTAACTTTTTGACTGTTTAGCTTGACCCACAGGTCACGCTTTGGCGCTTTTGCCCGCGCTTTAGCGCTATTGCAATTTGATATTTTATCACTATTGTCTCAAATTTGGTGTTATTGCCCATATTATAGTGCTTTTTCTTTTTAACTAGCGCGTTTGTCCATACTTTAGTGCTCTTGTATTGTTGTTTACATATTTTAGTTTAGCACCTTTGTCTATACTTTAGCGCCTTTGTGTTAAGTAGCGCTTCTGTTGTCACATAGAGTGGTGCTATTATAACAGAACGTTGTAAAAGAAAGGCCTTGTAACCAATAATATTATTTTTTAGGCTTGTGGAAGCCCACCATGTTTTCAGATTTTTTTAATTGTTCATTTTGTGTGTAGGTTTTAAACTAACCCCTTTTGTTACTTAACAATCAAAAACACTTCTTTTGGTGCTTTTAAAATCGACAAAAACAAATTTTTATTTCTTGCTAGTTAGGATTCAAATTTTGTTTTGGTGCTTAAAATCAACAAAACAAACCTTTATTTCTTGCAAGTTAGGATTCATTCTCTTTTTGGTGCTTAAAATCAACAACACAAAAATTTGATTTCCTTGCATCAATCCAGAATTAAAAATTCACAATCAACATTTCGATTTTGTGCAAGTAAAAAGAAAAATCAACTTGTCTCATTTTCACAAAACGATTTTACTTCATGCAAACGTGTTTTTCATTAAGTTGACCAGGATTTCAAATTCTAGTTTACTCAAACATATTGCCTTTGAAGTTAAAAAGAACATCATGGTTGTTGGAGCAACATCTCCTATTAGATAGAACATCGTTGCAATGACAAGTTAAAAAGAACAAGTGTATTTTGTGTTTGGCACACTTGTGCAAAAGAGTTGGTCGAGTGGTCCTACTTTTAACACACACTATCCTCTCCCTTGGCTTTCGTGGTCCTAGGTGCAAGAGAAAAGTGTTAGTAACACTCAAGTTTTATCTTTATAAGAGAGGCCTGCCAAGAGACACATCACTCTTGGGAACGACCTCACGTGGTAAATCCTTCGAGCCACTATAGAAATCAGGTGAGAGTGAAAGTTGTAGCCTTGGGTATAGTTGTTCCTACAGTGTAACTTGCCGAAAGGACAAATGGGCCCCACCACAAGTTACAAGGCTCTTAAGTGAGTCACTGCAGATTGAACTTATGTCCAAAAACATCAAAAATTACTAAACACTTTTAAGTAGTTGCCCACCCATTCTATTGATTGAGGATATTTGTGATAAATTCAGTGCAAGAGCATAGATGGTTTTGCTCCCAAGATACTCACCATACATATTTCCTTGAGTAGAAACATAGCTTTTTGAAAGGTTACTTGTAGCCCGATAAAAGTGGTGACTCCCCCATCATAGGGATCATCTATTTGTTATGCTCGCGCAAGACTTATTATATCACATCCTTACCTGCCATGGAGGGATTCATAAGGTATGTAGTACCAAAGTCGAAGAAATATCAAGATGTAGATTGAAATTATCGTAACTGGCCATTTGACCTTAGGGATAAAAAGTGTTTGAAGTATTTTCGTTTTTGAGTCAAGACCAGTGCAAATTGAGCTAACTTCAGGCTTTGGAAACACCTAAAATACATTTGGAGAAAAGAGTCATAAAAAGTCTAAAGATTGGGTTGATCTAGACCCATACTTACTTGTGCCTTTTGAGGCAACATTCTTGTGTTGGTGTGCTTGCTTTGTTTTCTTGTCAAAGAAACATCATAAAAAAACCAAAATCCAAAACAAGTATTCATCCAACACCAACATTTTCAAAAGCACAGAAGATCAAAAACAAAGAGCAATAATCAAAAGTATCAAACTATATGACCATTCTTCACATCTTGAGAAAGAAGAATCTTCATCAACACATCAACTTGAAGAAAAGACCATTAAGCTCAAAGGATTTTATCAAAGGGAGGAAATTATTCTATCTTAATAGACAAATATTTGTCTCTCATAGAACCTTCTTACGTCACATGCGTCTTTACCTTCAAGGGAAATAAAATGAATTTAATCCAGAATCATTAAACTGTAGAGTTTTTACTCAATACAAAGGTTTGAGTTATCATCAAAATAAGGGAGGCAAGATCAATCTTGCTTTCTTTCTAGACATTTGTATCACATATAACTCAGCTAGGGTAGAACCACCAACCCCTGAACAAGCAGAGGAAGAATTTGTTCCTTTTGTAACACAAAGTTTCTATTGAAGTTGAACATCTCATCCATTATCACATTCACATCTCATTAAATACATTCCAACTCTCAAAAAATTAAAAGGTTTTTGTCCTAAGTTCTATTTCAATATTGCTTGAATCAAACACAACACATCACTTTTAGAGTGTCTCTACATCTAGGATAAACCCATCCTAAGAGACATTTCTACGCAGGTTAAAACTAGTCTATGAGTGCATCCCCTCATTACTAGATAGTTGAGTCTATAATACATCTCAAATTCCTCTACGCCTTATCACATCAAACTTTGTCAATCAAACACAACAAGCAATTCAAGAAAGAACTTTGGTAACATCTACCTTTAGTGCTAGGGATCTGTATGCAAAGCACTTCACCAAACAATCAATCTTTCATTTCACCACCAACTCATCATCATTTTCATCAAACTTCAACAAAAACTTGTAAACAAAATGGCTCATACCAGATCCAGGTCTAGACAACAAGAAATTGAAGAGGAAGAGGAGGAAAATCTTAATGAATTCCAAAAAGCCCTTGGGGGAAATGCAAATGATGAAAATCCAAGTACTCCTACTCTTGCAGCAATAGAAAGGGCACAACACAACCCTCTCTTTAATAAAATTTTTGACGAAATACTCAGGAGCAATGCTGATGCTCACTTTTTAAAACTTGCTCAAGAGGGGGCTAAACTACCCTCTAACTTTGACGTTGCACAACTAAGGCAAGCATCAGAATGCCAAAGTCGTAATGAGGATGAAAGAGGTCAAGATCACATCAGACATAACCTTCATTAAGGTAATCCATATGTAGCGTCGTAAATTGTACGCACTTGCTAGGGTGGTACAATTTCACACCTAGTTTAGCACACGCCTTAGTGCATTTTACATTCTGCATTGCATTTCTCCTTAAGCACTTAATTAATCAAAATTAATTAGGTCTAAGGTCCTATTTCATCATTCCCTACATCATAAAATTGGGCCCTTTTCACTAAAGCGCGCCCTTCGCATTTTATTCCTCCAATACACCACTTAATCAAAAACCCTAATTAAGTCCTATTTCGAACTTGGGGGCTTGGTTTCGGGGTCAAAACATCTCGAAATCACCTGTAACTTCGGGATTCTCTCTAAAATCATCATATCTGACGGCCCTGAAAATTTGATGAAAAGTTGTCGGGACCGTGGCGCCCGGAGTGCAACATGGTCCTGGACATTTTTCCTGAAATTTTAGGAGCGCGATCCAATCATAAAATAAAGCTTAACCCCAAGAAATTGGCAGGATATTCAATCTCTAGGTCGGCCAAAATACGAATTTACGACCTAGGGTTTCATACATAAAAGCTCTCTTTCCTCATTTGAAGGGATCCGATTTTTTGTTTTTCCAGGAACTTCATATGCAGCGAAAGAGCAGATCTTTGAAGACTTCAACATCTTACAACATCTTTCTATCAAGCATCTATCAAATTCATTCATCCACTTAGGGCTTGGAAGACATTGAAGAACAATAGGAGATTACCGACTGAAGATTGGCTTGTACTCCTACCTTGAGGGTTGGGTATGATTTCATGTTGTTTTCATGTCTTTACATAAGCTTTAATACATCATTTATTCATGCTTTAGATCACATTGCATCTTGATTTAGAGCATTTACACTATCATTTACAAGCAATTAAGGTTTACTTTCTAGGTTGCTCTAGTTTGCTTTCTTGCATTTTAGGACCTTGCACACACACTAGGTCTGCACACACAATACATTTTACAAAACAACTTGGCTATTCGTGGAGGTGGAAATCACCGAAGCGGGGGTTTGACTAAGGCAAAACCCTATATAGCCGCCCATACACCCCTTTTCAGATATCATTGCAGGTTTCGAGATTCGGACGACGCCGCGAGATACAGATCCGGAGAGAGAAGATCGAGACAGCACTCTGTATCAAATTGCAGAGCAGAAGACTGGGACAGGAGCGCTGGGTGCCCTGGTCCTGCCAGGACAGGGGCACTAGGTGCCCTGGTCCCTGGGACAGAGGCGCTGGGCGCCCTGGTCCTCCGGACAGACAGCTTTCAGACAACTTCCCGACAGTGTTTCAGAGTGCAGAACAGTAGTTTCCGGTGCAGTTTTCAGGACAGTGGTGCCCGCGCCCCCGTCCCGAACATTTTCAGTCTAATTTTGACTCGGGGTACACATCTGCATTCTTATTTCATCCTTGTATTTACAGCTGTTCATTGTTTAATCTCAATTCTGCAATCTTGTTATTAGTTCATACTTGCATTTTGGGATTAGGGTTTGAACTTGCATTACTTGATCTTACAATTTCAACAAGGGAATAGAAATCCTAATAGATATCCCGTGGCTCTCTCTTTCACCAAAAGAAGTAGCCAATTGTGCGATATCTCTAGGCTCTTTCGTATTCCGTAATGTGTGTCAAAAGATAGGATTAGGGCATGATTAACCTAGTCTCGCTTTTTCCCCTACACATTTTGGTGAACCCGACGTGAATCTATCATTGCTTCCTCTTGCATTACATTTGTTAGATCTAGATCTAGATTTAGTGTGTTTTCGTTTCATTTTCATTAAAGAGAAAAAAAAAAAAAAGTGTGTTTCTTTGCATTGTGTGTTTAAATTTTATGCAATCTTTTCAAAATGTCAGATTTTTATTTGCAAAATGTTCATGCTTTTGATGATTATTATGAGTATAGCCAAGATGAATTAGATGAAGCTTTAGATGAGTTTTTAAACCCTAAAGATGCCAAACCTTCATTTTACCAAAAACTCATAAACCTTGTTACTATGCCATTTAGGTGTGATGAGAAAGATAAGTCGAATGATTCCTCTCAAGGATACATTCCTATCAACTCTTCCCCTAAATCTAGTAACATGGTTGTTTTCAATAATCCCCTCTATGAGGAGATGTCTCCTTTTGAATCAAAAGACAAACCTTTTAACCGATATGATCATGCTTTGTTGGATGATGCTCTTGATGACTTTGTGGCTTTATCGAAATCTTTAAACAAGAACAAGGCCTCTAAATTGGTTAACATGATAAACTTGAATGAACATAATAAGCCTCTCTTTGAAGTCCAAGGTGCTTATCCTTCTCCCACCTTTCAATTTCTTAAATCACCTCTCCTTACTGTCCAAGGAAGGTATGATCATGATTCCTTTCGTACCCCGAATAAACCAATCATCACCGTGCAAGGAAGAAAACCTGTAAGTCCTTACAGTTATGTTAAACAAATAACTAGAGAGAGTTATCATGCGGTTGCCCATACTTATCATACTAGAAATAATAGGCAACCTAATCCTCCTCCTGTTATTCCAGTTTCCCTTCCTAATCCTCAACCAATTCTTCCTCAAGCTCCCCGTATTTCGCAAGTTATGGGTAAGGAATATGATCTCATAGAACAACTTAAAGCTACCCCTGCTAAGATATCCCTTTGGGATTTGATTCAAACTTCTTCCGCTTATCATGGAATGTTACAAGATGCCTTGAAAGATTTGAATGTTCCTCCACCGAATACATCTAGTAATATAGCATCTTTTGTTAACTCTGTGATGAATCCTAAAGCTCAAATTGTGTTTACCCAAGATGAGTTGCCTACTAGTGAAATTCAACAACAATATAATCCCTTGATGATTTTGGTTATCATGAAAGACACTGCTATAAGACGAACACTAGTAGATAATGGCTCTGGCCTTAATGTGTGTAGCATTAATTTATTGCATAAGATGAATGTGGATATGTCTCTTATGGAGCCTGACTCTCATCCCATTCCTGGCTTTGACAATGTGGCTAAGACTTCATTAGGTATCATCACCTTACCTCTCACAGTGGGACCTATTACTTTGCCTACTCCTATCCATGTTATGCCGGGAAATTTAACATATAACTTGTTATTAGGGAGGCCTTGGATTCATAGCATGCAAGTTGTCCCCTCTACATTGCATAGACAAGTTAAATTCGTTTATAACAATAAGACATACACTTTGATGGGTGATACTAATTTTCAAGCTTGTCTACAAACATCTACTTCCAAAGGGAGTTCTTCTAAGCCATCCTTGTCTAGTGATGACTCTTTAAACAAGAAACCTATCGATGAATCCTCACTCTCCGATGATTGAAATTCTTTGGATGAGTCTGGAGCTCCTGAAGAGGATCCTTCTCGACTTGAAACTACACATAAAAAGGATTTTGATCCTGAGAAGGTTCTCGCAGAGGATGATTGGGGATCTCTTGATTTTAACCCTACCTTTGTAGGTGAATATAAGGTTCCTTCTAGAGAAATTAATATTGAAAAGAAGGAAGAAGCTGAAAATCATAAAGTTGAAAAGAAAGAAGAAGTTAAAAATCAATCAACCTTACCTGAATCTATGAGTAATAATTTTGTGGCCGCTTCTCAAACTTCTTCTCCTCACATCTATAATTATGAAGAGTTTGATTCTTTGTCTAATGAAAAACCACCTTCTCTTCCTGAAATGGCTAATCGTTATGGTCGTGGTTTTCGCATTTTTGCTAAGCATAGTTATCATGGAAAAGGTTGTGGTGCTCATGAACAAGGGATAAGAGTTCCTCTAGAGACTAATTTTCACAATTATGCCTTTGGACTTGGCTATAATCCCTGCAGACGTACTAAAGCTTCTAAAAAACCATGCATTAGTGTTAATGTTATTTCTAGATCTCTATCAACGTAGCACCCTGAGTATATTGATGGGGATCCTTCGAGTGACTGTGCTTTGGATATCTTCCCTACCGATGATGCTTTAGCTGAGTTCTTGGGAGCCTATGACACTCTTCCTCGTTATCATCACAATAGGGGACTCCCTTATGGTTTGAACACCGAAGCCTATTTTGGAAAAGAGATTGATAATGATGAGATTGTGAAAGAATTCCCTCAGTTAAAGGACACTCCTCAACAAAGTAATCTTCTCATAAGTGATACCACTGATGTTAAGATAGACCTTTGCAATGAAGAGAAAGTTATTAAAATTGGAAAATGTTTGGATGAAGAGGAACAGAAACAATATGAAGAACTATTGCATGAATTCCCTGAGATCTTTGCTTGGACATATTCTGACATGCCTGGTATAGATCCTAAGATTGTTACTCATAATATTGTCTTAGTTCTTGATGCTAAGCCGGTGAAACAAAAGATTCGAAAAATGAATCCTAAGGTGGCTCTGCTTGTTAAAGCTGAGATTGAAAAATTATTCGAGGCTGGATTTATCCGCCCTATTGACTATTCCCCATGGATTTCAAATATTGTCGCTGTGGCTAAACCAGATAACAAAATAAGAATGTGTACTGACTTTCGAGATTTGAATAAAGCTTCCTTGAAAGATAATTTCCCTCTTCCAAACATTGACATGATAGTTGATTCTACGGCAGGACATGCCTTGTTATCCTTCATGGATGGTTTTTCAGTTACAATCAAATTTTTATTAACCCTCAAGATCAATTCAAAACTGCTTTCACCACTCCTTGGGGAACGTTTTGTTGGATAATGATGCCTTTTGGACTTTAAAACGCCGGTGCAACTTATCAACGAGCGATGACCCTTATCTTTCATGATTATATGCATAAGATTTTAGAGGATTATGTTGATGATATTTTGGCCAAATCCTTTCTTCGCATGGATCATGTTAAAGTCCTTCGTCAAATCTTTGAAAGAATTCGTAAATATCACATGCGCTTGAATCCCCGAAAATGTGTTTTTGGTGTGGATAGTGGAAAACTATTAGGGTTCATAGTTTCGCATCGTGGGATTGAGGTGGATACTAAGAAAATAGATGCTATTATCAACATGCCACCTCCTAGAAATGTGTCTCAACTTAAAAGCTTACAAGGAAAGATTCAAGCTATTCGTAGGTTCGTGTCTCAGCTTGCGGATCGTACCTTTCCTTTTACTCAACTTCTTAAAAAGGATATCACTTTTCAATGGAATGAGGATTGTCAGCAAGCATTTGAAGATTTAAAAGTGTATTTGGCTAGTCCTCCTATTCTTCAACCTGCCGAACCTTCTAAACCCTTCCTTCTGTATACAGCTGCTTCCTCTCATGCTCTCGCAGCATTGTTGGCACAACATGATAAAGATGGTAAGGAATGTCCAGTTTATTATATAAGTCGTACCTTACTCGATTATGAGACCCGATATTCTGCGATAGAAAGACAATGCTTGGCCTTGGTGTTTGCGACTCAGAAATTGAGACATTATCTTTTAAATTCAGAAGTCCATGTCATGGTAAAGTTTGATCCTTTGAAGCATCTTTTCTCTAAAATTGATTTATCAGGACGTCTAGCTAAGTTGGTTATGATGTTAACTGAATTTGACCTTAAATTTGTTTCACAAAGAGCAATTAAAGGGCAAGCGTTGACCGATCACTTAGTTGAGGCCCCTTCACCTTTCTCCTTCCCTAACCCTAAGTCTTTTCCTGATGACTTCATTCTTTCTATAGAGAAAGATGAAACTTGGGAGTTATACTTTGATGGCTCTAAGTGTCGTACGGGATCGGGGGCAGGTGTTGTTCTGATTTCTCCTACAAAGAAGTCCATTCCTTTATCATATCGTCTAAATTTCCTGTGTACCAATAACATTGCTGAGTATGAGGCTCTTATAGCGGGAATAAAAGCAGCCTTAGCTCTAAATATAAAACACATACATATCTATGGAGATTCGCAATTGATTATAAGACAAGTAACAGGAATATATCAAGCAAAACAAGACAAATTATCACAATATAAAGACCTTGTTGTCTCTTTATTACAAAATTTTGATTCTTATACTATGGAACCCGTTCCTCAAAAAGATAATCGACATACGGATGCAATGGCATGTGTGGCTTCTCTGGTATCTTTAGAGGACCCTGTGGTCGATCTTAAATTCGTTATTCACAACCTTATTTCTCCAGCTATTGTAGATGATTCTAGCCTAGTAACATGTTGTGACTTTGTAGACTCAGACGAATGGTACTCGCATATCGTAAGATATTTGACTGATGGTACCTTTCCTGATTCCGCTAATAGGAACACTAGGGCTAGAATCCACAAGCTGTCTGCTAGGTATATCATTCTTTCTAATGTCCTATACCGAAGGGGTTATGATGGTCTTCTCCTTCGTTGTCTTAACAAGTCGGAAATCCCTGTTGCTCTTGAAGAGGCACATTCAGGTGCCTGTGGGGGGCATTTTGGGGGCAAATCCTTGGTTCATAGATTGCTTCGTATGGGATACTATTGGCAAACTATGCAGAAGGATTCCTTTTCATTTGTTAAAAAATGTCATCAATGTCAACAACACAATAATCTGATTCATGCTCCTGCCCAAGAACTCCGTTCTCAAGTAGCTTCTTGGCCTTTCTCCGCATGGGGTTTGGATCTTATTGGAAAAATCTCTCCTCCTTCATCTCAAGGACACACCTTCATTATAACCGCAACAGATTACTTTACAAAGTGGGTAGAAGCTATTCCCCTTCGCTCTACCACTACTGAAGTGATTTGTCAATTTCTTCTAGAAAACATCATTTCTCGGTTCGGGATACCTTCTACTATAATCTCAGATAATGGGACATCATTTAAGAACAAGGACGTGAAGAAATTCCTCGAGAAGTATCATATCAAACATTGATTTTCTACACCTTACTATCCTCAATCAAATGGCCAAGCCGAATCATCCAATAAGATAATTGAACAAATTCTTCGCAAAACCGTGAATAAGCATGGTAAGGATTGGAGTAACCAGCTGATCTATGCTCTTTGGGCCTACCGAACGAGTGTACGAATTGCTATGGGAACTACTCCTTATAATCTTGTTTATGGTGTTGATGCTATTATGCCCTTAGAATTAGAGATTCCATCACTTAGGGTTTCTCTCAAAGGTATAGTAGATGATGACTCTTATAGAGAACAATGACTTCAACAGCTTGAGATGCTTGATGAACAGCGTATAAATGCTCTTGATCATATTCAAGCGTATCACAAAACTCTACAACGAAGCTATAATGATAAGGTCATTCAACGTTCCTTCTCAGTAGGCGACTTAGTCCTTTATGAGAATCAGCGCAATGTGAATGCCTTACCTGCAGAAAAGGGAAAATTCAGTCCTAATTGGCTTGGACCATATATCGTTATTGAGGATTATGGATCAGGTGCTTACAAAATAGCGGATGTAGACGATACACCTCTTAAAGAACCTATTAATGCTATGCACTTGCGTAGATATTATGCTTAATTCTTCATTCTTCATCTATCTTCTTTTTTTCAATTCTTCAACATTGGATAATATGTTAGTATCTCTTAATTAAAGCAAAATAGAATTAAATGTTATGTTGTTTAATCTATATTGCTTCTTTCCTGACAAGCGTGTCTTCTTACTTTATGGTTTGTCTTGAATTCATTCATGTAAATTGTAAAAGATTTACATTCCTATTATGCTAGCATATTATACGGTGTCTTTATGTGTTAAGTAGAATCGTATCATGTTCAGAATTAAATCACATTAGTTATATGATTCTTAGACTTAATGCATATGTCTTCCTTATCATCAATGTAGTACTTGATTAAATATTTAATTAAGTCACACATGTATCAATTTAATCATGGAGCATTAAGAAATCAATCACATGGAAATTAAATTCTGAACATACATGTACATTTACCAAATGAATTAGATTTAATCAAAACAAAATATACATTGTTTTAAGCATTAAAGATAACACATTTGAGACAAAGAGAAGCATATATACATATATATATATATATATGTGGATCGTATACAAAAATAGGTCACTGTATATCCAAAATGTGACCTCTCTTTTACATCATAAAATCATCTCCTATCCCTAGGGCTAGTGGCTGGAGAGTGTCGACTGGACGCTCCCTCCTGATTTGGTCGTGAAGGTGGACCCATGGGTGTGTAGCGCGATACAGACCGTGAGTGACTCCGAGAGGAACTCCTACGATCCCTATCCATAAGGATCGCGCGATAGGTGGTAGCCTCAGCCTGAGCTGCTGCTAGATCTCGCCGCGCCTGCTGGAGGTCCTCTGATACGACTCTCTCTCTCTGCTGTGCCTGTTGGACGTCCTCTGATAGGACTCTCTCTCTCTCCCTCCATATATCTACCTGTACTCAGAATGGGGAAAACAAGTCCTCATGCCGACCCGCATTCCCCTAAGGCCTATAGGCAATCTGTGAGGAACTGGGGATCTGTGCTATCATGGAAATGTCTGTCATTGCCTGCTGAATTAGGGAGCACCACTCCTGCACATTAGCTATGGCAGTAGAACAAATTTTTTGTTAGTACCATTCTATATCATCAAAACATTAATCAATCAATATAAAACTACTATACCTGGATCTCCCTCACACCAGTAGGGATCATGATATGGTACCATCTGTGCCTGGGCACCGCTAGGCTCCCCTCGCTCGAATAATCTGTGCACGATGGGCGTAGGCTAGACGGTACTAGGAACAGGTCTCTGTATCGCCTCATGTTCCCCCTGTTGGGGAATAAGAGGTGGATCCAGAGCTATGGTATCGTCTCCTGAATGGTGGGGAGCTGCATCCGATTCCTCCTCATCATCTCTATCCTCCTCCTCATCATCCTCATCCTCATCTGCATCATCACCTACATCTCCCTCATCCTCCTCTCTATCTGTATCCTCCTCCTCCTCCTCCTCGGCACTGGACTGATCGCCTGTAGGTGGATCAGGATCTCCCGCCTCCTCATGATCCTCTCCCTCCTCTGGCTCCTTTGCTGGATCCCTGGTCCTCGTCTTGGTCTCCATGCCTCCATGGGCCTGGATATCCTGTCGGATGATCTGGTGAAAAGATAGGACCTGGATATGATCTCATAAACCATGAGACATACCTGCGCTGTGCTCCAAGCTCTGCAGAGTAGTCAGTGACTACATCCTGGTCAGATCCCTCTAAGTTTGTAGTCTCAATGTCATCTACCGTCGGTCTCGCTACTGCTCTAGGTTTGGGAAGGACCTGTGAGTGTCGAGTATAGATGGGCACATCGGTTGGAACACACTGCTCTAGCCCGAACTGCCTCCGTACTCGGTCGAAGTAGAAAGGGACTATGATGTGTGCATATCGTCCTCGCAGTAGGCGGTTCCTCTGTAGGCATGCTAACTGTCTCTCCATACCATCCCATCTGTGCATCTGTAGGTAAGGTCTCCACACTATCACCTCGACTGTCAGTCTGTCAAAAATCACTCTCCAATATAACAAATCTCCAAATCTCCACTCGCTGGTAAGTGGATAAGTGAACACCCTAGGTCGCTCGCTCGCTGTACTCAGCGGAAAGCCGACGGGCCTGGTGCATGTGAAGTGCTCTAAAATCCACACCTGCAGAAGTGTGCATGTCATCAAACTGAACCCCTGTCCGAATACATACTCCTCAAGGTCGTGATAGAGATGTGCAAGCATACTCCGACCCCAAGCATACACTCTCCTGTGTCTCTCCATCGCTCTGATACACCATGTGAGACCCCCATGCATGTGTGTCCCTCACCCATTAGGGCAGACGGCTAGTGCTATGATGGCTATCATAAGGCGTTTCAGAAGGGGTACCTCCCCTGTAGGATGTAAGAGCCAGCTGACCATGATGCGACCTCTCGTCTCGCTCGGCATGACTCTCCCTATGCAATACACCTGCTCTCTCTGATGATCCTTCGCTGATCGATCGGTCGCGTATGTAACTGTCGCTCCTCTGATAGGAAGACGAAGTATACGGTATACATCCTCGAGTGTGACCGTCAGCTCTCCTACTGGAAGGTGAAAAGTGCATGTGTCAGGATCCCATCGCTCCATCAAGGCCATCAGCATCGCAGGATGAAATCGAATGGCCGGCATGAGAATCACAGACCACAATCCCACAATCGATAGTGTGTCTCTCTCTGACTGAGTCAGCCGCGGAATCTGATCTCGCAAAGTGCGAAGAATATGTCCCGCTGTATGCTCTCTCATGTACAGGAGACCCTGCAACATCAAAACATGACTGTAATCAATACTCGATCATCAAGAACGCTAATGCAAACTGTCGTACATTGTATGCTAGCCTTGTAACCCCTTGCCAGGCCCTGATTGGGGACCATGGCGCCCTGTCAGGGACCAGGGCGCCCCACAGGGACCATGGCACCCTGGGTGGGCCCCGGTCAGTCTTCAAGGCCCGCATACGATCACAAAAAAGTCAAAATGCGAAAGAATCAAAAGTCAAACGTTCAGTCAACTCACCTCGTCCAATGGCTCGTCGTCAATCACGGCCTGGCGCAGGATCTCGATCCTTAGGGGACGCTCCAGTCGTCGTGAAGGCATGATGATGGCTATGTGGGCTCTGCTGCACTGAATAGTATTCTGAAATCAACAAAGTGACGAATACAAGTGTCACTTTCGAGGTATATACTCTCGTTTGCTTATTCTTACTTTTTGAAACCCTAATTCTCCTCTGTCATTCATTTTATCATAACTTGAGTTTGGGAGATGCGATTTTCGAACCGTTTGTTGCGTTGGGATCGTATTTTCCTTCCCCTACTCTCAGGATGTTCCAAAAAGTGCTCTGATGAAGCCTATTTAGTGAACACCCCTCATCAATACTCTCTTACACAATTTGTCGCAAGTAAACATGCTACCCTATTTCACCTCCCTAATAAGCAAGACAAAACAGGGGGGGGCATATAGCTACTCATAGATTTCATCACTTTCCCTAGTAAGAATTAGGTGATTTTGTGATCTAACGTGTGTTTTGTAGGGTGTGGTTCCTAACTGTGTACTGCAGATACCGCTGGGGGCTTCGTCCGACAACTTATGGATATATCCTTTTTCAAATAATGTTTACTTTTCTATACTCTAGCTTGCATATGCACGTAGTACTCATATGACCGCTAAAGTGGGGGCTAAATGTAGCGTCGTAAATTGTACGCACTTGCTAGGGTGGTACAATTTCACACCTAGTTTAGCACCCGCCTTAGTGCATTTTACATTCTGCATTGCATTTCTCCTTAAGCACTTAATTAATCAAAATTAATTAGGTCTGAGGTCCTATTTCATCATTCCCTACATCATAAAATTGGGCCCTTTTCACTAAAGCGCGCCCTTCGCATTTTATTCCTCCAATACACCACTTAATCAAAAACCCTAATTAAGTCCTATTTCGAACTTGGGGGCTTGGTTTCGGGGTCAAAACATCTCGAAATCACCTGTAACTTCGGGATTCTCTCTAAAATCATCATATCCGACGGCCCTGAAAATTTGGTGAAAAGTTGTCGGGACCGTGGTGCCCGGAGTGCAACATGGTCCCGGACATTTTTCCCAAAATTTTAGGAGCGCGATCCAATCATAAAATAAAGCTTAACCCCAAGAAATTGGTGGGATATTCAATCTCTAGGTCGGCCAAAATACGAATTTACGACCTAGGGTTTCATACATAAAAGCTCTCTTTCCTCATTTGAAGGGATCCGAGTTTTTGTTTTTCCAGGAACTTCATATGCAGCGAAAGAGCAGATCTTTGAAGACTTCAACATCTTACAACATCTTTCTATCAAGCATCTATCAAATTCATTCATCCACTTAGGGCTTGGAAGACATTGAAGAACAATAGGAGATTACCGACTGAAGATTGGCTTGTACTCCTCCCTTGAGGGTTGGGTATGATTTCATGTTGTTTTCATGTCTTTACATAAGCTTTAATACATCATTTATTCATGCTTTAGATCACATTGCATCTTGATTTAGAGCATTTACACTATCATTTACAATCAATTAGGGTTTACTTTCTAGGTTGCTCTAGTTTGCTTTCTTGCATTTTAGGACCTTGCACACACACTAGGTCTGCACACACAATACATTTTACAAAACAACTTGGCTATTCGTGGAGGTGGAAATCACCGAAGCGGGGGTTTGACTAAGGCAAAACCCTATATAGCCGCCCATACACCCCTTTTCAGATATCATTGCAGGTTTCGAGATTCGGACGACGCCGCGAGATACAGATCCGGAGAGAGAAGATTGAGACAGCACTCTGTATCAAATTGCAGAGCAGAAGACTGGGACAGGAGCGCTGGGTGCCCTGGTCCTGCCAAGACAGGGGCGCTAGGTGCCCTGGTCCCTGGGACAGAGGCGCTGGGCGCCCTAGTCCTCCGGACAGACAGCTTTCAGACAGCTTCCCGACAATGTTTCAGAGTGCAGAACAGTAGTTTCCGGTGCAGTTTTCAGGACAGTGGCGCCCGCGCCCCCGTCCCGAACATTTTCAGTCTGATTTTGACTCCGGGTACACATCTGCATTCTTATTTCATCCTTGTATTTACAGCTGTTCATTGTTTAATCTCAATTCTGCAATCTTGTTATTAGTTCATACTTGCATTTTGGGATTAGGGTTTGAACTTGCATTACTTGATCTTACAATTTCAACTAGGGAATAGAAATCCTAATAGATATCCCGTGGCTCTCTCTTTCACCAAAAGAAGTAGCCAATTGTGCGATATCTCTAGGTTCTTTCGTATTCCGTAATGTGTGTCAAAAGGTAGGATTAGGGCATGATTAACCTAGTCTCGCTTTTTCCCCTACACACCCCCACCTCCTCCTCCTCCAAATGAAATAGACATGTTGCGGCAACAAGTCAAAATCCTCACCCAACAACTTCATAGTGGTGTAAAAACCAATCAATTTTCACTTAATGACATTCGTCCCTATCCCTTTGATAGGAATCTTCATATGCCACCCTTTTCCACGAGGGTTTGAACCACCCAAGTTTGAAAAATATAGAGGAAAAGGAGATCCTCATGATCATGTTAGAGAATTCCATTCACCTTGCCTCGAAGTGGCATACGAAGACACATACCTAATGCGACTTTTTCCCCAAAGCTTGGGAGGAACAACCACATCATGATTTTCCCGATTACCAGGTGGCATTAGGACATTTGAAGAACTCATCCAGAAATTCTTGGCACATTACTCACACAACATTGAACGTGATATCACAATGGCTGATCTATGTAACACTAAACAAAGACTAGGTGAGCTATTTTCACTTTCTGCAATGATGGCGTCAAATATCTAGCAGACGTTCTCTTCAGTTACCTGAATAAGAACTAGTGGAAATATTTATTTCCAACTTAAATGACGAAATGGAATTTTACCTAGACATAAAAGACACAAACTCTTTCAATGACATGATCACCAAAGGTTTAAAATGTGAGTGGGCTCTCATCAAAAAAGGGCTTATCAAGATATACAATGAGCCAAAGGATGACCCTCACCTGTGCTTCAATAGTGACAAGCCTAACTTCTGGAACAAAAACAAAAACATCGTCAATGACGGGGTTGTGGATGCAATAACTATCAAAAGTGCACAACCTGTGGTTCGATTTGCAGGACAGAACCCCCAACCCAAGAATAACATAGTTTCTCCTCCAAATCAAGGACGCAACACATCTCAAGAGGAACCCAGACAACGTCAACAAAATTTTAAACCAAAATGAGCATATACTCCCTTAGGGGAACCCATTGAAATGGTGTTACGTCGGTTGGTTTCTCAAAATCTGGTTACCTTACCCAAAACATCAAATTATGAACCTCAAGTCAAACCTTCATGGTGGAGGGATACTAAACATTGCGATTTCCATCAAGGGAAAAGGCATAAGACAAGCAATTGTCACAGATTGAAAGATCTTATTCAGGATCTTATTGATCGAGGTGAAATCGAAATCGAAGGACATGACCCAAAGACAACAAACAACAATCATCTCATGTTTAAAAATCCACTTCCATCACAAGATCAAAGGGGTCCTTCCACTTCAGGGAGAAACAGAGATACTACTAATTATATGCAAGCCACGTATAATTACATTGTGAATCATCTATATGATGCCAGTGAATAGATTGTAACTATTACCGTCAAAAATCCCAGCTCCACTTGCAATGTTGTTACACATCACAACAAGATTACCATAAAAGTAGCTCCACAAGGCACCCCATCTATCCCAAAGCAGTATAACCTTGTGGAATAGTTAGACAAAACACCCACACTGATCTCTATCTTAGAGCTATTGCACCTATCTCCATCCCATAAAACAATTTTAGATCAAGCTCTCCAAGAGGCGTCGTTCCCTACAAACCTAAATACAGATCAGTTCCAAGCCATGGTTGGAAACCTAATGTCATCACCTTGTCTCACTTTCTCTGAAAGTGACAACTCGTCCTTCCAGCAACCTCACAATGCCTTACTACACATTGAAGGGTTTATTAACCAACATAGGATCAAGCGAGTCTTGATCGATAATGGAGCAGGCTTGAATATTTGTACACTACAATTAGTCATAGCTTTGGGATATGCAATTGAATTAGTGGATCCCCGCAAGAAGATCACAATCAAAGCCTATGATGATGGAGAGCGTTCATCCAAAGGAGTTGTTGTGCTACCAATCCAAGTGGACCTTGTGGTGAAACACATCATCTGTCAAGTTTTGGACCTTCCTCTGCGATACAATTTATTGTTAGGAAGATCTTGGATACATGCCATGCAAGCCGTTCCATCCACCTACCATCAGTGTATCAAGTTCCTGCATAATGGTGTAGAAATCACAATCCTGGGCGATGCAAAACCCTTTGCATATTGTCATAATATAAGTCATCAACCCGAGATTACCATTCCCAACAATAGAGAAACCATCTCCTCCACATCATACGTAAGTCCAGCCTCTCTTTCCAGTTCAAACACCACTATACCCAAGCAAGAAAAGCTCAAGATGAAGATAGTAGAGGAAGGTCTTGGGGAGTACAATTTGAGCCAACTATTTTGTGTTGGACAAATTCCTACTTCTCCTAGAACACATGGCAAACCTCAACGGTTACTTCAAATGCCACTGGTCAAACCAGCATGTACTTTGACGCCATTCATCCTTGAAAAGAGTTAAGAAGAAGAGACCAAAGATGAGGACTTAGCAGAATGGATCTATAAAGATTCCATCACCACCGGTATTCCGCAAGCGAAGCTTGCCACATTGCAGTATGGCAAAGGCCTTCTCATTATGCAAAGAATGGGTTATGATGGTTAGAGTGCTTTGGGGCCTTGCAAGCAAAGACGACATGAACCGTTGCAGCTGGAATTAAAACCCAAAGATAACACTGGCCTAGGCTTTCAAAAGGAGATTCTTCCTAAGCTCAGATTCAAAGGGAAACCTAGCAAACCACTATATCAACCTATTACAAAAAGGTCACCGTTGGTTATAAAAGCAGCATCAAACACCATAACAATTGCCCCATTGAGGCTAAAAATCCCAGCAAAACCATCTACAACACCCATCATCCCACCAATCAAACCAGTAACCCCATCAACAGCAACAACAACATCAATAGCACCATTAGCAGTAGCAACTGTATCAGAACCCACAGCAGTATCTACGACACTAGCAGTTCCAGCAAAAGCAGCAGATTCAACACTAACAATACTCCTCGTATCAGATTCATTGATCCCCATAATCCTTCCAGCAACACCAATCATTTCATCTACAAAACTGATCACACCTGCAGTGTTTAACTCAAAGGACATCCCAGTATGGTATAGTAATCGGATACTGGAAAGTGACTCAGAGACTGAATCACATGAATGGGAATTTGATTCCATCTAGCTTAATACTTTAGATGAGGAAGACACATCACTACCTCCACCCCACAAAGACATCCTTGTTTACGGAGAAGCATAGATAAAGACCTCTTGGGTTCGTGAGCTGGAAACATCTTCCACAGACCCTACGTCACATCCTACACCTGATTCTAATAGGGAGAGTACCAATAACGACCTTCACCATAACGTCTTAACCCTCACTGACACATCTAACGAACTTAACCTAATCGATGAGGTAATGCCCATTCCCAATCCTGAACTCATCGAATGGAACCAACCTAATCCCCCATGTCTTGACCATTTCCAAAACGATGAGGCGATCATTGACTTTTTGGAACTACGGGATAACATACTAAGTGGGGATCACAAAGCTGGATTCGCCATTGAACTTAATAGCGCAACATACTTCGAGGCAGATGTCAAACCTTTCAGCTGCAAAAATATAACAATAAAATATGAATCTTCCAGTGAAAACCACACTGTGGCATTGTTTTATCTCACAAAAGTACAAAGAAAGAGCTTATCCAATGGTGAAAACCTCTTTGGGGCACCAGAGGATGAAAGGTTTGACATTCTCCCCTCTAGTACACAGTAGGAACGATCAACAATTCCCATTGAAGAGACAAAAGAATACAACGCAGGGACTCCTGAAACTCCTCACCACATACATCTAGCCTCTCTTTTAACTCCAGAGGAATAGCCTAAGTTTGTAGAGTTCTTCCAGAAGTGTAAGATCAACTTCGCATGGTCATATGCAGACATGCCTGGTCTTGATCCTGATTTAGTCATGCATCACCTCACCGTCGCAGAAGGAGCCAAACCTGTCAAGCAAAAGCTTCGCAAGATGCATCCTCATATTGCAGTACTAGTCAAAGCAGAACTTAAGAAGCTCCTAGATGTTGGTTTTATTTGACCAATTGATTATGTGGATTGGATATCCAATCTTGTGCCTGATGGCAAACCAAATGGGGACATCTGTATCTACACTGACTTCGGAGATTTGAACAAAGCATGTCCTAAAGATGACTTCCCCCTACCAAACATTGACATAATAGTGGACCTAACAGCAGGACATGCCATGCTTTCACTCATGGATGGTTTTTTCGGGTACAATCAGATAAAGATTGCACCAGAGGATCAACATAAGATGACCTTCACATGTCTATGGGGAACATACTGCTAGAATGTAATGCCTTTTGGTCTAAAGAATGCAGGAGCTACCTATCAACGAGCAATGATCGCCATCTTCCATGACATGATGCATACTATAATGAAAGATTATGTCGATGACTTATTGGCAAAATCACTAACAAGAGAGGGTCATCTAGAAATATTAGAGAAAATCTTTGACAGACTGGAACAATATCATGTTTGACTCAACCCAAAGAAATGTGTCTTTGGAGTAACCTCAGGGAAACTTCTAGGATACATTGTCTCAAGCAAAGGCATTGAGGTCGACCCAGCAAAGGTCAAAGCAATCATGGACATGCCACCACCAAAGAACATCAGTCAGCTAAGGACATTACAAGGGTGCCTTCAATCTATCCGAAGATTCATTGCACAACTGGTAGATAAGTGTCACCCATTTACACACCTATTACACAAGAACATTCGCTTTCAATGGGATACCAGATGCTTAAAGATTATCTCATGAATACACCATTGTTGATCCCACTAGATCCGAGTAAGCCTCTACTACTCTATATATCAGCAACAAGTACAACATTGGGTGTACTATTGGCACAACACAATGTAGAAGGGAAAGAGTGTTTTGTTTACTACATCTCTCGCACACTGGTTGGCTATGAACTCAATTACACACCTATTGAGCGAGCTTGCCTAGCTGTAATCTTGGTAGCCACTAAACTGAGGCACTATCTATTGACACATAAAGTATAGCTAATTGCAAAGATTGATCCACTCAAATACTTACTCAGCAAAGCAGCATTGATAGGCCGCTTGGCCGAATGGGTGATGATTCTAAGTGAATTTGACATCGATTATGTGGACTGTAAGGCTATTAATGGTCAAGTTATTGTAGAATCAGTTGGCCGATGCTCCCCTCATAGGCGATCATCCTCTCATTTCTAATTTTCCAGATGAAGAGATATTCATGATCACAGCAGCACAACCATGGAAACTATACTTTGATGGTTCATACACTAGGCATGGCTCGGGGGCAGGCATTCTGTTTATCACACCTCAAGGTGACAACATCCCGAAGTCTTACAGGCTCACATTTCCGTGTACAAACAAAATAGCTAAATATGAGGCCTTGATCACAGGACTCAGGCTAGCCATACAATGGAAGTTACAAGAACTACAAGTATATGGTGACTCCCAACTAGTCATTCGACAAGAAACATATGAATATCAGACCAAGGATGACAAACTCATGTCGTACAAACAAATGGTGGACAAATTAAAAACATCATTCACTACTATCACCTTTGAGCAGATACCCAGAGATCAGAATCGACCTGCTGACGCTATGGCTACCATTGCATCTCTCCTAGATCTTCCACATAATTCAACACACTATGAGTTCTTGGTCAAACAGCTTTGGATTCTCGTGTATGATATCCCTAAATATGAGATGATATGTTGCCTTATCGGGTCCGAATCCCCATGGTACGGTGTGTTCTACACCTACCTCCACGATCACACTCTTCCTCTTGACCAATCAAATAACCAACGTAAAACCTTCATTCGCCAAACCGCTCGATATACCATTATTGCTGAAACCCTGTACCGATGCAGTCTTGATGGTACTCTCCTTCGATGTCTGGAACAGGATGAGATAACAAAGGCCTTGGAAGAGGTACATGAAGGAATTTGTGGAACTCATGCAAGCGGTCTGTCACTAGCCAAGAAACTCATGCGTACTGGATACTATTGGCCATCCATGGAAAAAGACTCCTATTTTGTCAGAAAATGCAAGAAATGCCAAGTTCATGGAGATCCGATACATGCACTAGCATAGGAATTGCAACCAATCACAACACCATGGCCTTTTTGTCAATGGGGACTTGACCTTGTGGGTAAAATCCATCCATCTTCATCCAACGGCCACAAATTCATTATTACCGCCACCGAGTACTTCACCTAAGTGGATAGAAGTTATTCCACTTACCTGAGTTACGTCAAGCAGATTGCCTCATTCATCCTTAATTACATCATCTGCCAGTATGGTGTACCCATGTCTATCATCACAGATAACGGGCTTCCTTTCAAAAATCAAGATGTTCGTGAACTTTGTGAGAAATTTCACATCCAGCACCGCTTTTCCACTCCCTATTACCCATAAGGTAATGGTCAGGTCGAAGCATCAAACAATAAAATATTAAGAATCCTCAAGAAGACAGTCAATGATGTCGGTCGTGATTTTCATGTTCAATTGAATCCAGCACTATGGGCATATCGAACTAACATTCGAACCCCTATAGGCGCAACTCCATACTCACTTGTCTATGGCGCTGAAGCTATCTTACCTATTGAGGTTGAGATACCATCTCTACGAGTTTCCTTGCATTATCTCATTGATGATGAAGCATACAAAGTCTCACGTCTCCAAGACTTAGAGCTACTTGATGAGAAACGACAAGCTGCATACAACCACCTCAAAGCTTATCAGCAGCGCATGAGCAGAAGCTATAATCATCGAGGTAGACCTCGCACATTCGAGGCAGGTGATCTTGTTCTTCGAGAGAATCCTCGTAACCAACCAAACTGAGAACATGAGGGGAAGTTTGAATCAAGTTGGCTGGGTCCATATGTTATCACTGCTGTATTTGGGTCCGGGGCATATCAGTTGGCTACTTCAGAAGGAGAACCGCTAGCAGATCCAATCAACAACATGCACCTCAAACGATTTTATACATAAGCTGCACAGAACATCAGGCTCCCATGCATATCGAGAAAAACACCAAAAACATTCAGATAAATGTCTTGAAGAAAATACAAAAACATCAAAATAGTAAAGAAAAAGCATGCATCCAAACGGTGAACAACCACTCCGGTGGCACCTTGGGTAAGTGCGATGGTGAAAACCTGGCAAACAAGCGCCACTCGTAAAGGCTATGGCTACATTGTATTTTAGACTTGATGTGATAACATTCACTACACTCACTCATCCATCAGTCCAAAACCATGGCTTGTTATTGATCTGCAATCAATGATAGTACTTCACGCGTCTCGCATCCTGCTTTTTCCTAGTCATGTCTAAACTGGGGGTAATGCCCTTAATCTAGTTGATGGAAGTGGATACTACATTATTTTGTGATTCATTGAGTTCTTCATTCAAAACTATCTCAAATATCCAAAAACATTGGAAAACTATCTCACAAAATCCAAAAACATTCAGAAAATTGTCTTCCAAAAACATTCAAAACAATCATCAAAATACCCAAAAAATTAAAAAACTATCTCACAAAATCAAAAAAAAATAAATTTGAAAACATCAAATTCAATCAAAAACATGGAAAACACCTTGTTCATATGCATCCAAGCAGATACCAAACAAACATTGTGAAATACTCAAACAATAACCACTTATCACATCAACCCAACAATCAACATTGACACACCAATTGTCTTAACAAGGATGCATCCTTCCTTACCAAAACAAAGACAAGATGACTTTTTCTTTGACAAGAAAATTTTGTTGAAGCTATCAAATACTTGATTGATTTGTGGGTTATTCATTCATTTATATATATCAGGTTCCTACACTACTCCAGGATATCCATAGGTGATTAGAGTAGCCGAGATGGTTCCTACAACATTGTTTGTATGTCTTCTGCGAATTATTCCGATGAAGTATTGGGGCATGACCTAATGGTGTCTACATGGGAATTTCACTAAGTTACGTGATCATATGCGAAATATAGTCATGGATCACTATGGCTTGCTGACTATAGCGTATACCTCGACCATATGAGCATGAACTATTATCAAGGGTCCATATTCTTTATTCTTTATATATGTTGTTTGCTTGTAGGTACCATGCTCCATCTTTGGTTCCTACTGCCTCATCCAAGCTCAATAATAGTTTATCTCTTACTACGGTATGAACTTGTCTCAGCATATGATCGGCAAAAGATCAAGGAGGATGTTCCAAGTCATGCATGAAAGGAGATAATCCTTCTCTGATCTACAAGCAATACTCAGGTCAACTTGATCCATTATATCAAGTTGCTTGTATTAACTTACTATATCAAAATCCATGTACGGAAGACTCAGGTCATCTTGAATCATTATGTCAAGTTGCTTGTATTTTCTTACAACATTTTTAAAGCTCAATGATGAAAATAAAGCACTATGGATCATCATTTCATCTCATCTGTTTATATTGCATTCCATTGCATATCGCCCATCCATTTACTCATTCATTATTCATATGCATGGTTTTGAATGCAAGTGTGAACAAAGTTAATATGAGCAGTTATGTGAAAATTGAGTTGGTCTTGGATACAATCACGACAGAGTACTCTGATACATCATCAGTGCATCATGCAAAGTCTGCACAACCTTGCATTCATCTATCATGATCCTATCTTCATCATTACATTTTGTTGCATTTGCATCAAGTGCATTTCATATCATTTAGCTGCATAACACTACATATACTTCATTATCATTTATTAGTCTCATTGTATCATTGCAAAAATCATGACATTTAGATTCATTCATGTGATAAAATTGTCCTTGTGTGCATTTCTTACCATTATTAGCCATTACTATGCATTCATTTCGTATCAGTTACCAATCATCATTTAAATGTATACCATGCATACATTTATTTATCTATCCATTAGTTAAGTGCATTCATTTAGTATATTCTTATACTCATTCATTGCATTTAATTTAAGGACTCATTACAATGCATTAAGGTCATGTTATTCGTTACCCATAAGTTGCATTATCATTACATTATCATTTCACTTCATCATATTTTTCGCCATTTAGAATCATAAAAAAACCATTTGTTTTCACATAAGTTCATATATTATCCATATGCATTCATTTAGAAATCATCATTTAAACATTTGTATTTTACATTTTTTTATCCATATTAAACTCATCTAACAGACATCTAGATGCATTTGCATATATAAAATCATTCATTTTAAAAACACATTATAGCATAACATCATTACATATCATTATCTCATTAGCTCATCAAAAACATAAAATCCAAAGTACCATCATAATTATCATTTCAATATGTATACATAACCATCATGGCATTACATACATAAGACATTACATCATCCACATAATGAACACATATATCCACCTGCATCCACATATTAGCATCCCATTCATAAACAAAAATGCATATAGACATCATGTAAGAATAAATCATCATAAAACATGCATATAGGAATCATCTCATAAACACATACATATAGCAAGTACAACTATCCATCTGAGCATAAAGTCATAAAATCATCATCCTGCATAAGCATCCATACATGTCATCAAAATGCATATCAACACAAAATATGGGATCTCCTCATATATCATATCATATCGCCTCAAATATACATGTATCAGAGTACAATGAAGTCCAAAATATCGGCTACCAAGAGCCATCCAAGACATAGTCCAAAATGACAATGTAAAAACATGCATACAAAATGCTCTCTCAGATGGCACTCTGACCGAATGTTGCACCACCATCACCACCTACTCGTATAACCCCCGCCAATACTCTATCTCTGCCTGTGCTCATCAAATCTCCCTCATCACCTCTCCAGTAGGACCCTATGCTCCTACTCCAACCTGGACTCTCTCCTGCAGCTCTACTAATCTCTCCATTGCATCATCCCTCTCCCGTAGCACCACAGTCAGCTCTGAATCTCGTGCAAACAACTACACATCTCTAGCTGCCACCTCTACCTCCATATCCTCAAGCCGCATCTACAAAAATAATATCATATGATCCTGCAGATCTCCGCCTGTATCTCCCTCCCCCACATCCATAGGTGCCTCTCCAGTGGCTCCCTCCCCTGTATCCATAGGTGCCTGTCCCTCACCTGCATCCTTGCCACCTAATCTCATGCCTCCCTATATCAAAGGTCCCTGAGATAGCCGCAATGGTTGCCCACCTCTCCCTCTCCGCTGTAATCGTCCACCACCCCCACCTCCACCTCCGAATCCACCACCCCCTCCTCCTCCTCCTCCATCACCACCTCCTCCATCCCTACCACCACCATCCCCTCTCTCCCGTCCACCTACTACTTCGCGACCTCCTCTCCTCCTCCGTCTGCATCCCCTATCCTCCTCAAAATCTGGAATCGGCTCTATCGGATCTGATATCTAAGGAATTGGATGTGCCGCAATATACTACGTGTACTCCTCTGACACCCCACCATCTACTACCCATGACCTCATATGCCATGGTCTCGCCTGTAAGGTACGGAACTCTGCCAATGCCTGATCATATAGTAGCACTGGCCCCCATAGGTACCTCTCTCGGACTACCCGTGCATACTCTCCCGAACCACTAGGCAATCCCTACCTCCACCCAAATTGTCTCAAAACCTTGCCAGGCAACTATCTCTCCACATTGTAGGTTGTCCTACCAATGAGGCATCGTGTCATGAACACATACGACGATGCCTCTACATCATCCTCCCATGGCTCACACTCAATATACAGCTTCTGGATCACTGTATCCAAGTCATCCAGTGCTCGCCGCCACCACTCTAACTTCCCCTAGTGGGGTTGACTCATCATACCTCCATACATATATACATATGGTTGGTCCACTGCTCAGAATCTTAGACTGACTGGTCGGGTAACAGGTAAGTGCTCTCATGCCCAGATATGTAGTAGCGTGATACCCACTCTCAATGAGCCCCTCCCTCGGTATGCTACCTCATGTAGATCCTGATATAAGTGCAATAGAACACACGGTTCCCATGCAAACCAAGTCCCCTTTGTAATCATCTGCTCGATCACCTGACCCCAACCAACGACAAGTCCATGCGATCGTCGATCTGGACACAACAATCCCCCAACAATCCCTGATAACACTGTTGGTAATGGCTCATATAAGGCTGCTATGTCCTCCCAAACTATCAACCCATCATCAATAAAGACATCCTCCTCAAAAAATCTATGCACTGCTAATGTCCCCCTAGCTCGGTCATAGCTCACCAACTCTCCTCGAATAGGAATGTGCAGGATGCACCATACATCCTCCAGTGTCACTATCATCTCCCCCTGCGCCAAGTGAAACGTACATGTCTCACTATGCCATTGCTCGGCCAATGTTGTGATCAACCCGCGATTCGTTCGAATCACGGGCATATACATAACGTCATACAAGCCTGTCGCTGCAATACAATCCACCTCAGCCTCTGTCAAGCGATCACGTAGCGCCTGTGTCGAGGGATGTCTCTCGCGCATCTGTAAGACGTGTAGATCCTCCTACACACGTGCATCAACCATCATCATCAGTTGTTTTGTTTCAAACTTTCTTAAGTTTAAACCTAGACTATCAACAGATATTTTGATCAAGTATCTTCGGGTCTCAACAGGTAAGCTATCATGGCACACCTAGACTTCAACAAACATTTATCCTAATGATCTAAGTCTCATCAGGGCTGCTATGGTTCAAAACAACTCTCACCTCACATCTCCATCCATCCATCATTGGCATCAGGAGATCCTTTTTCACACACACTGGGGCATCTATCTTCCTACACATAAGTGTTATTTTGAACACAATAGCGCTAATACTATCACAAAAGTGCTAAATCAACTATGCAACAACGCTAAATCAATAATAGCACTACATTAACTATACCATAGTGCTACTTCACAGCAATAGCACTCAATCAACTACTCAATAGTGCTACAAAAACAACAGCGCTAAAGCAACTATACCATAGCGCCAGACTTGATAAAAGCACTAAAACCACTATGCAATAGCGCTAATTAAATTGACAACAGCACCAAAACACGATTTTAGCGCTATTGTATTGACTCAACTTGGACTGAGCAAAAAACATATAAAAAATGCACAAAAATAAAAAATTCAAATTCACATACCACTGGTTCATAGTCATCTGGCCGTTGGAATTGTCAGACTCTCTCTAATCAGTGCTCGGCTATGGGAACCGGCATCCTGACTGTTGCTTGCTCTTCCAAAAGGTCACTATCAGAGCTTAAATTTCACTATGGACGTGAATGCAAATGAGCTTGTTTTCACCCCTTCCTCCCCATATATACCCTACGTCGTAACCCTAATTTTCCCCCGCTGATTGTTGTGGTCCCCGTGAACTTCCCGAGCCTCCCATTTCTTCATTTTATCTCTAATTTCTTGTATTTTTCACCAGCGTTGCTAAAATCTTCTCTTCTACCACCCTACCAATTTTCATTCTTTTTCGAGAGATCGCCCGATTTTTCAAAAAAATTTGGCCCATCTCTTGAGGGGGCATACCACCCATTAAATTAATATTTTATGGGGCATTTATTCACACCTATTTTTCTTTCTTTGAAACGACGCGATAAACCGCACCGTCTCAAAGAGGAGCAAATGTAGTCACATAAATCTATCAATTTTAATTAAATGAATATTTGCTATTTATTTGATTAAAAACCCACTAGCCATCAGTTAATTAAATTAATATTTAATTAATTCATCTTCAAATCATTCTCCTATTAATTAAATAAAATATTCAATTTGTACGTTAGGAAATAGGAAATCATCACAAGACAAGATAAACATAATAGCTCAATCACAAATGCATTCATTGCAATGAATCTATCCTAAGACACATTCAATAGAGACATGAAATAAAAACATTCAAAAGCAAAGAAATTATGCAAACCATAGACATGATTTGAATGCTCCTTCATGCGGCTCCATTGTTCTTCTTTCCTCTTCAAATGGTTAGATTGTGGATCTCACCTACAAGTGCACACACATCATTGAAAGCAAGATTGACATTGATTTATTGATCAAGAGTACTAGAAGCATAAATTCGATAGCCTGATTATCAATTACCAATTATCCTTGATTGATGAAGATCATCCAATTTATAGAAGAATTGGAGAGATGACAAGATTAGCATGATTCAATTCAAATGGAAATTGCAAATCAATTATGTCAATTATGACAAATTATGCACTTTCTTTGCACAATTTGTTGATTGATAATTCATGACAATTTATGACAAATTTCTATGTCAAGAATTGATTGATTGTCAATTATGACAAATTATGACAAATTGACATGTCATTTCCATGAATTTAGGAGAGAAATAGGAGGAAATTGAAATTAGGAATTAGAAAATTAGAAAATTGAAATTGATGAAAATTAGGAATTTGAAATTAGGTAAATTAATTAATAATCTTTCATTTATTAATTAATTCACAAAGAGGAATAATTAGCCAATTAAATGAAGATTTAATTGTAATGAGAAGACTTAGGATAAATAAGTTTATTAATCCTAAAGGAAGAAAATGATAAGCAAGGTTAAATGACTAAATCACGAAACCCTAGAAGGTGAATTAGCAATGCGAGGATGACAATTAGGTCTTGATTGAAGATAATTAATGTCGATCATGATTTTGTTTTAACAAAGGACCAATGTGATAAATGATTTGATTGATAAATGTGCCAATTGACGAGGAACAATGACAAATTGATCCAAATTGACATAATTGAGACAGACAATGATCAATAGCGAAATGATCGCAAAATGACAAAATTGACAAGAGGACAAGGATTGATGACAAAATAGGTTGCAAGATGACAAGATTGAAAATGACCACGATCGATGACAAATCGATCGCAAAATGACAAGATCGAACATGACAACGACCGATGACAAATCGATCGCAAAATGACAAGATTGAAAATGATAAAGATTGATGACAAATTGATAAGAGGACAAAACCCTAATTAGGATTGACGATGTCCAAAATGATAAGATTGATGATAAGATTAATAAGAGGACAAAACCCTAATTAGGATTGATGATGTCCAAAATGATAACAAATTAGCACGCACATTGATGCGATAGGATAAAATCGATCAAAATCATGATTGGATAGTGTTGTCGACAAGACCAAATTTGAAAGCGAGATAGAATGAAGAATGTAGAAGAATGACTCAATGCTCGCAAATGATAAAAACCAAGTGCGTGACATAGGAGAAATGTTAATGCGACGCAAAAACCTAAAATGAGGCAATGCGCAAATGTTAAAGTATGACCTCGCAAGCGTTGACCATTTTTAGGTGTCTACACAATTTATTTTAATTAATTCATTAAACCAAAATTCACAATCAATTAAATGAATAAATTCTATTTATTCAATTTAATCTCCTTTCTTCTTTTAAATAAATTAAATAAAACATTTATTTAAATCTTTATTCCCCCCACTTGTATTTTCCTACATCTCCCACTTGCCTCCTAAACCCCCTTTCTAGATTCTTCTAAACCCTTTCTAATTAACCTAATCCATCTCCTAATTATTGTCACATTCCTAAGCAACTTGGAGTCACTTCTCAAAGACTTCAAAGTCTTTGAAAAACATTTAATGCTTTGTGTGTTCAACAATTTAACCTCTAAAGTCTTCTAAACCACTTAGGGCTCTTACATGACCATTTATGGTAAACCCCTAACTCAACCCTCATGTGACTCATGTGTCTCCTCAAGAATTTATTGCTTTGACCATGGTTATCCCTTTTACCTTTGCACAAGAGTTTATCCATTGGATAAAAGCTTTATCCTTTAAATAAAGAATTTATTCACTCAACCCAACCTTGACCTTAACTCCTAAGTTAACTCTCAGGTCATGTCAAACATTTAATGCTTATTCCCTCTCCTCTCAACCTATCTCATATTGACACTTGTCATCCTGGGATTGGGCTAAAAGCTCTCACATGGATTGAATACCATTCAATCCTGACCCTTCTTGAGATTACTCAATCTCAACCATCCATTGCTCCATTTTTCCTATAAATAGAGCTCATTTCTTCATAATCCAAATATTGAAAACTTGTATGCATCTAAGTTATAGAGAATTTTAGAGAGCATTTAGCATATCTTACTCATATTCACTCTTTTGGTTAAAATTAACAAATAACATTTAGATAACTCATCCTTATTTGGTTATTAAGCTTGCATTTGCATACTTTTCATAATCATTTACAATCTTGAACCTCCATAAGCATCCATAGTGCAAAAAGTTGTTGAAAGCTACACTAATTTGGAACTTGGAGAGGAGAGGAACAAGGGAGAAGGAGCTAAGAGCATGGTAGAAGGCATTTGGAGATGTCTTCTTGCATTTGTATTCATAGTTAAATGCTTTACTTTGTTTTTAGTGTCTCTTTTGGTATACCTGCTTAGACTAGTTTTTGATTGATTAACACTAACGTTTGCCTTTGTTTCTTTGTTTTTGTGTGTTATACGACCACAGGGTTTAGTCTAACCTTGCCCCATTTTGCAGAGCATCAGATATGCATATCTATCAACACTTAATAATTTCGCGTCTGAAAGCACTAATGGGGATTCCTAGGCAAACGTTGATTGATGGGAAGGTCATCAAGGAGAACGAAATATATGATTTCCCTTGGTGGTTTTATGTAGTCTGCATTGGGAAGGAATTCTTTGAGAGGTTTAGTAGGGAGTCAACATCATTGAAGGAATTAGTTAAAAAAGTTCAAGAAGAAATCATCAATGCAATAGAGGCATTGTTTGCAAGAAGGTTGACTGATGAAGAGCTGATAGTTGACCATATGAAGGATAGGCTACATGAATTCTTCTTTGTAGAATCTTTCTCGAAGGAACATTTGGAAAATGTTTCCTTGTTCTCTAGCACAATGCGAAGGACTCAAGAAGTGACATCAAAATGGGAGAAGTTTTTCTCCAAGTGCGAAGACACTTCCATGTTGGAATTCAAACTAGAGACTGTGCCAAGTGTCTCCATAGGAGAGCTGGAAGTCATTGTGGCCAAAATTGTCGCATTTTCCATCAATGAATGAGATAACGGTCATCCAATTTTGGACGAGAATCTATTGATTGCATGAAGGCATGATGTATCATTTATTGTTGGTAGATCTTTTGACCAATGGTGGCTCATTCAATGCATGACGATTGCCATATTGAGGAGTTAGTGGGTCATTTATTGCGTGATGGGAGATTTAGAATGTAATGGGCATTTATTGCATCATGGACGCCCTTTTTAGAGAAAAGGGTAATTAATGTATAGTGGGCAAGATTCCTTATTAATGGCTCTCCCCACTACTTGGCATCATGTATTTGGGAATCTTTGGTCAAACCTTGATTAGGCTTTTTTCATGGTAAATCTTAGCCATTGATTTGCGATGTAATCTTGGATATCCATTTCCTTTTGGAGGCCTATAAAAGGGTTTCACCCCTTCATTTGTATCAAAGGGAGAATTGTATGAGATTGTTGCAATAAGTTTCTGAGATGATAATAGTGATACATTGGCTTTTGGTGTTCACTTGAGTTATTTTAAAACTTGTGTGGTTTCATCTTCCTCACTTAGAATAAATTAGCTTTAAGTACTTAAATGAATGAAGTATATTGCATTGCTTTATGGTGATATCACTTGCTCATACCTTTTGTTGATAGATGATTTCTATCTGTAGTGCAAGGTTGGATTGAGCTTTTACATGTGTGTTCTTAACTTGGATTGTTGGATGGACATTGTTCTTTGATGGTGTTCGTTGATGGTTCAAAATCATATAAGCACTGATGAATAATGATGAACTACTAAGGTCCTAACCAGTACTAAGAGGGGTGGGGGGGGTGAATCAGTACACACAAAAAACTGCTTCAACACTTTGTCATATCGAAACACAGCTGACCGGTTGTCTTCACCACCGAACTTAACCATAGCTATACCGGTTAAAAAAAAATACTTTAGATAGCATTCAATAGATCTCAAACCTTGATAACTACTTCACTGATATAATCATGCATGAGTTGTACCAATAATACCACAACCATAACACACAGATTTTTCACGTGGAAACCCAAATGGGAAAAACCATGGTGGGAACGAATACCTAAAAGTTGTTTGTGAACTCTTTTGAAGTCTGCTCTGTTAGGAGCCTAGTCCGGTTAAAGACTTTACAATAAAGGTCATGTTAGGGATCACCCGATTAAGGGATGGCTATATACCCTGTTAAAGGTTGAAACCCTGTTAGGAGTTACCTCACTAGAGGATTTAAATAACTCAATAACCTTGAGCCACCTGGTTAGAGGATTTACAACAAAGCCTGTTAAAGCTATCCAGTCAAGGAATTTACCTTCTGTTGAAATGGTTAGAAGACAACAGGTAAAACATCGATCTGATAACAACACTTCTTGCTAAGGCAGATCCTTTTCAGTTCCTCTCTTCTGCAATCACACTCTGCATATTCCTCACTTTGGTTCGGCAAGTATCAAATCTCCAACATGCGGACACAAATACAACTTTTTCCAACCATTGCAATAACAAAACTCATCAACCTTATAGACAACAACTAGGTTGGTAGCATGAACCCTAAACCCTAAATATTTCATGTTTACACTTACAAGCGGTCCAATCCTGACCGTCCAAACACATTACATAGAATGAAATAATCTAAAATAGATCTCAAGACATTCTGCATTGTCCAATCTTCACCGCATCTGAAAATCAATAACCCATCACGCGCTCTTCACACACCGCTAAGAAAAACGCTCATTCCTGAGGTAGGCATTCAATGCATTCAATCTTCATGCGCAAGAACCACAAAGAAATCCTTCACGTGCACACAACTAACGTGGTATCTCGATCCTTATCCTTATTCCTTAATTAATTGATCACAAAACATCATCAGTTGCACCGCACAAGCCAAACCGATAACCCTAGAGCTGAACTGAGACTACCAACCAGTAGTCACACTTAGTGAACCCCAACACCGGTCCACTCTATCTCGGTTGACCATAACTGCTTCCGATATTCATACCAGTTCATACCAGTTCACTTGCTTGAGCACTTATTGACATCAATGACAACATGCATTATCACTGCTTTATCATATGCCAACAATCTCCCCCTTTGGCATTGATGGCAATACTCAGTGTATCATTTTTCAGTATCTGCACCATTCTCAATAACATATACCAGTTCAACTTATAAGATCACCACCACCACCTGGACTGGTCAGTGTGCACTTTGCTCAATCACTTCTCACACCACTTATTTCATCTCCCCTTTGTATATTGACCTTCAAACATATATCTTCTCCCCCTTTGACAACAATGCCAAAGTGGAGGCATGAGCTTTTAGGCTCCACTATGTTGCTCCCCCTATGGAGTAGCATCCTTCAACACATCATTCCTATAAGATTTGACATGGTAGTACCTGACTAATGTGGAGCACACATCTTTAATTTACTTCATGAAGGGACAGAACCCCTAATGCACCTCTCAAATAGGTAAATGTAGTCTTCGGTAAGGGCTTAGTGAATATGTCTGCTAGTTTCTCCTTACTAGAAACATGCTCTAACACAACCTCTTTATTCTGAACCTTTTCTCTCAAGAAATGATACTTAAACTCAATATACTTGGTCCTAGCATGCAATACCGGATTTTTGGAAATATTTATTGCACTGGTGTTATCACAAAATATACTCATCGGTTTAGATATAATCACTTTGAAGCCATTCCGTACATGCTTCATCCAGATTGCCTAAGTGCAGTTCATAAATGCTGCCACATACTCTGCTTCAGCTGTAGACTGGGAAATACAACTCTGCTTCTTGCTCGTCCACGAGACTAGTCTTCCACCAAGGAAGAACGCTCCACCGATTGTGCTCTTTCGATCATCCACATTACCTACCCAATCTGCATCAGTAAACACTTTGAGATAAAATTCACCATTGTATGCATACCACAATCCATAATCAATTGTCCCTTTCAGGTATCTAAGAATCCTCTTTACCGCTACCAAGTGGGATTCTCTTGGACTCTTCAGAAAACGGGCCACTATGCCCACTGCATGAGCAATATCTGGTCTATTGTGGACCACATAGTGCAACTTACCGATCATTGACCGATACTCCTTCTCATCCACCAACATTGTATCATCCTCCTTTGTTAGTTTGCAGCCAGTCACCATCGGCGTTCCAACCGGTTTGCTCTCCTCCATGCCAAAGGTCTTCAATACCTTTGATATACTTGGACTGGGTAATGAAGATACCCTCTTTCATCTGTTGAATCTGTAGACCAATGAAGAACTTTATCTCCAATCAAAGACATCTCAAACTCCTTTTTCATCTCATCTGCAAATGCATGACTCATATCATCATCTCCACCGAAGATTATATCATCTACAAATACTTCACATATCAGAATCCAACCACCTTCAGATTTCAAGTAGATGTTGTTGTCCTCACTTGTTCTCTGAAATCCTATCTTCACAAGATGAGAGTGTAACCATTCATACCATGCCCTTGGTGCATGTTTCAATCCATACAGGGCCTTGTGTAATCGTCACACCATGTCACTATCTTCTGACAAAGAAAACCCATCTGGTTGCTCAATATACACTTCTTCTTCAAGGATTCCATTCAAGAAGGGAGACTTCACATCCATCTAGTATACCTTAAATCCCTTGAATGCTGCAAATGCAAGTAGCATTCAGACACCTTCCAGTCTAGCCACTGGGGCAAAGGTTTCTCCATAGTCTTCTCCTTCTTCCTGAGCATATCCCTTGCATACAAGTCTTGCCTTGTTCTTTACCACTGTGCCTTCTTCATTTAGCTTATTCCTAAAGACCCATTTGGTACCTATGACATTCTTGTGTTCTGGTCTGGGTACCAAGGACCATGTTGCATTCTTCTCTATCTGGTCCAACTCCTCTTCCATTGCCTTTATCTAGTCTTCATCGGTAAGTGCCTCTCTAGCGGTCTTAGGGTCAAATTCTGAAATCATGCAAGAATTTTCTTTCACCTTTCTCCTTGTAAGTATTCCTACATCTTTGTCTCCTATGATCTGCATCGGATCATGATGCAGTTTTACATACCTAGGAATGACCATAGCAGGTTCCGCTTGCTTTTCCTCTTCTTTTTCCGCTTCATCTTCTTCTTCACCCACTGAAGCTTCTACCGGTACAGAAACACTGAGGTCTTTGCAGTGTTTGTCACTTGTTTTTTTCTTAACCGGTTCCCAGAAGGCTAAACCCGGTTCATCTTCCGTTTGCTTGTTGCCAGTTTCCTCAGGCTTCTAAGGGGATTCATCAACACTGACATTGATACTCTCAACAATCTTATGAGTCCTGTTGTTGTAGCACTTGAGAGATTTGCTTTTAGTGGAATATCCCAAAAATATTCCTTCATCACACCTAGCGTCAAACTTACTCAGGTGCTCACCTCTCCTGATATAGCATTTACTCCCAAACACTTTGAAATAACTCACATTGGGAGTTCTCCCATTCCAGTACTCATAGGGGGTTTTGTCTTTACCTTTTTTAATGAGTACCCGGTTCATGGTATAGACCGCAGTGCTCACCACTTCTCTCCAAAATGTGTGAGCGACATTTCCTTGGATCAACATAGTTCTGGCCGCTTCAACCACAATCCTGTTGTTTCTTTCTGCTATGTTGTTTTGTTGTGGTGTCCTTGGGGCAGACAATTGCCTCTTAATCCCGTTCTCCTCGCAGTACTTATTGAATTCATCAGAAGTGAATTCACCTCCCTGATTGGTCCTTAGGCATTTTATCCTTCTACCGCTCTCCTTCTCCACCAAAGCCCTAAAGGCTTTGAACTTTCCAAATGCCTCAGATTTGTCTTTCAAGAATGTGACCCACATCATTCTTGAGCAATCATCGATAAGAATCATGAAGTACCGATCTCCTTGAATGCTTCTAGTTTTCATCGGACCACACATATCGTTGTGCACTAGATCAAGTAAGTTCTCTGTGGAAAAAGACTTACCTTTGAATGTTGAGGAAGACATCTTCCCAAGTTGGTATTCTCTACACAAGGCATTCTTCGGTTTGTTTAGCAAAGGCAATCCTCTTACTGCCTTGATCTTACTAGCCTTTACAATATTATCAAAATTTATATGACAAAGTCTCCTATGCCATATCCAACTGTCATCAAATTTCGCCATTAGGCACTAACTAATCTTGGCATTCAGCTGAAATAGGTTTCCTCTGGTCTGCTTACTGGTGACAATAAGTTCATCACTCTTTCCAATTATTCTACAGACTCCATCTTTGAATTCCAGTATGAGTCCTTTGTCATTCAATTGAGAAACCCTCAAACGATTATGCTTAAGGCCTTCCACCCAGTAGACATCACCCGCATTGCTTTTTCCATTTAGTGAGATGAATCCTTTTCCTTTCACCATGCAAGGTGCATCGTTGCCAAACCGGACAACACCACCATCATATTCTTCAAGAGAGAGAAACTTTCTTCGGTCATCGGTCATGTGGTGAGAGCACCCGCTATCAATGATCCACTCATTAGAGTTGTCAATATGTGAGACAAGGGCTTTCTGGTCAGACAACTCTTCCTTGACAGCCACAAACACTATGTCCTCATTCTCTTCATCCTTAGATTCCTCATTGGTAACACCTCCATCCACTGCAACAAGACAATTTCTCCTACCTACTCCTTTATACTTCCTAAACCTCTCTGGTTTATCCTTATTGTCATTGTTAGGACAGTTAACAGCTATATGTCCTATCTTATTGCAGGAAAAACACTTCAGAGGAAGCTTACCTCCATATTTTCTGGTGCCTTTTGGAAGTCTCTTGGCAAGAAGAGCTTCAAACTCCATCAGAATCTCCTTATCGTCCATATCTCTGCTTGGCCTGGATTCATAACTGGTACTGACCTCTTTTCCTTTCCTAGTCGGTGTGGATGAAGCAGATGCTCTAAAGGCTAACTCGGTCTTCTAAACACTACCATCATAGCCATTCAATTCATATGCAACCGACTTTGCAATAATAGAGTCTAAAGATACCTTGGTTTTGTCGATAGACCTTAGCTCCTAAATAGCGGCAACCCTGATTGCATAGACCGATAAAAGTGATCTCAGAACTTTATTGACAACAGTGGCATCACCAATTGTTCCACCGGTGCTCTTGATCTCTCCAACCACTGTCTTGATTCTTATGCCATACTGTTGAATGGTCTCTCCTTCAACCATCCTCATATCTTCAAACTTTCCTCTAAGGTTTTCTTCCTTAGCCTGCTTGACATGTTCATCACCGCCATAAATGGATTCCAGTTTGTCCCATACTTCTTTTGGATTGTCCTTATCTTGTACATCATTGAACTCTGCATCGAACAAGCTGCTAATAAGGGCTTCCATGACTTGCCCATTTTCTTGTATCTCTCTTTTCTGATCATTGGTTAGAGTGCCAGAGGGGATTACATAGGCATTCTCAACATAGTTCCAGTGTTGTGCACCCAAACTCTTGATATATATCTTCATCCTGTCCTTCCATATTTTAAAGTCGTCCCTGTTGAACTTAGGACCTTCCCTCTTCATCATTAAAACAAGATCTTTTGCCTCAAGTGGTTAAGCTTATATCACCGAGGACTTGGATGAGCTCTAATACCAATTGATGAATAATGATGAACTACTAAGGTCCTAACTGGTACTGAGAGGGGGGGGGTGAATCAGTACACACAAAAAACTACTTCAACACTTTGTCATATCAAAACACAACTGACCGGTTGTCTTCACCACCGAACTTAACCATAGCTATACAGGTTAAACAAAGATACTTCAGACAACATTCAATAGATCTCAAACCTTGATAACTACTTCACTGATATAATCATGCATGAGTTGTACCAATAATACCACAACCATTTAACAATGCATGCATATCTAACTTAATCAAAACCACACAATCATCACATGAAAATCTCACAACCCATAACACACAGATTTTTCACGTGGAAACCCAAATGGGAAAAACAACGGTGGGAATGAATACCCACAAGTTGTTTGTGAACTCTTTTGAAGTCTGCTCTGTTAGGAGCCTAGTCTGGTTAAAGACTTTACAATAAAGGTCCTGTTAGGAACCGATCCTGTTAGGGATCACCCAGTTAATGGATGGCTATATACCCTATTAAAGGTTGAAACCTTGTTAGGAGTTACCTTGCTAGAGGATTTAAATAACTCAATAACCTTGAGCCACCTGGTTAGAGGATTTACAACAAAGCTTGTTAAAGCTACCCGGTCAAGGGATTTACCTTTTGTTGAAATGGTTAGAAGACAACAGGTAAAACACCGATCTGATAACAACACTTCTTGCTAAGGCAAATCCTTTTTAGTTCCTCTCTTCTGCAATCACACTCTGTAGATTCCTCACTTCTGCAATCACACTCTGTAGATTCCTCACTCTGGTTCGACAAGTATCAAATCTCCAACACGCGGACACAAATACAACTTTTGCCAACCACTGCAATAACAAAACTCATCGACCTTATAGACAACAACTAGGTCGGTAGCATAAACCCTAAACACTAAATATTTCAAGTTTACATTTACAAGCGGTCCAGTCCTGACCGTCCAAACACATTAAATAGAATGAAACGATCTAAAACAGATCTCAAGACATTTTGCATCATCCAATCTTCACCACATCTGAAAATCAATAACCCATCACGCGCTCTTCACACGCCGCTAAGAAAAACACTCATTCCCGAGGTAGGTATTCAATGCATTCAATCTTCACGTGCAAGAACCACAAAGAAATCCTTCACTGCACACAACTGACATGGTATCTCGATCCTTATCCTTATTCCTTAACTAACTGGTCACAAAACATCATCGGTTGCACCGCACAAGCCAAACCGGTAACCCTAGAGCTGAACTAAGACTACCAACTGGTAGTCACACTTAGTGAACTCTGACACCGGTCCACTCCATCCTGGTTGACCATAACCGCTTCCGATCTTCATACTAGTTCATACTGGTTCACCTGCTTGAGCACTTATTGACATCAATGACAACATGCATTATCACCGCTTCATCATATGCCAACAAGCACAACCTTTGAAGATTGCACCCTCTCTATGTAGTTGTCTGAAAGTAGCAAAGTAAAGTGTGGTCGATCTCGCCTTAGCCTTTGCTATATGTTGAGTTCCTAGATTTAGATTAGAATTTCTCAACCCTTTCCTATTTTACTTTCCACATTATCTTATTGAAAAATCCCCAAAATAAGCTATTTATCACGACATCATTTGCCAAATCTCCTTGAAGTTTCAAATTTGTTTAAATCTTCTTCATTGTGCGTAGGTCCCCTTGGATTACCAACAACATCAAACCAAATGAGTCTATATCCATCATAAAGTCGCTAGTACGCAGTTGGAGCCTTGGAATCAATATATAATCTTTCTGCAATCTTACCATTCACGAGATTTTGATCAAGAGAAGATAGAATCACTGTTGGAAACTTTATTCTGTGTTGGTGTGGTCATAAAACACCCGTGAATAGTTCCCTTGGTTAATTTTTACAAATTTGTTATTTGTTGCTAGTGGATTTTGCTTGTGCAGAGTATTATCATTCTTTTACTTTCCCCATTTTGGGGGGGGCGGGGGGTGCTAGTAATATTTTGTAACGAGCAAATATCTATTATAAAACTAATGTTGAACAAAAACATTTATTTAAGTTTTAATTTTTATTTTTTTAAAATTAAATCTAGAAATGGCACTGCAAGGAAAACGGGCGCTACGTCCAAGGTGGAATGGCAATCAGGCTCGAGAGAGAATGAATGAATGAATGATTTTACTGCCGTCCACGAGACTGATGAGTCTGTGGTATTTTGATTAGATAGCTAGCAGTTTGGTTGATCTTGTCCTCATCAAATAAATGATATATGTTGTCGGCTTTCAAAATAAACTCATATTGAACATGTATATCATCATAAGCAGTACACTCAATGAGAAAGTGACATTCAGTCTCTATAGCACCCGCCTTACAGAACAAGCAAATTCTCCTCCCAAACCTCTTTTGGGTCTTTGCCACCTACCTGTTTCACATCTGATATTGCAGGGAAATCAATTCAATGATAGAAATGTTGCACCACCGAAACTGTCAGGCTGGGTTTGGGAGGATCACAAGAGGAATGGACCACCCAACACCTTTCGAGGTAGGGGTTATGCAGCAAATCACCATATTGTAAGTAGCCACAGGATACGAAAGGCTGTTTGATAGGCCACAGGAGGCAAGCAAGATTATTTTTGAAAAAGAATGGAGGTCGAAAGAATCCCAGAAAGGTGAGGACTCTTCCAAGGTATGTATCCAAACTACTAAAAATCATGTAGTTTCGCTTTCGCTGGATAATCCAAAATGGAGTGATTCAGTTAGCAGACTCAAAGCAACAACCTTTTTCATGAAGTGATGGGGAGAGTGGCTGACATATAGCTGGGTTAGGAAACTTGGTATTTTAGGTGTGAGCTAATAACCCTCCTTAATGGGTTTTATTTAGTGATCGGTGAGGATGATTAGTTGAAATCCCGGGCTTTCAACAATGGTCCTTTTCTCAAGGGTGGATTAGGGTTTTATTTTAGAGAATGGGAACCAAATTTTAACCTACTTAAGGCTTTCATAGACGAAGTACCAATTCGGATTAGATTGTACAATTTACCAAGAGAATATTGGGATCCTAAAACCCTTAAACTCATTGGGAACAAGTTGGGAAAGTTAATTAAAGTTTATGAGGCTATCGAGTAGAAGAATTTCAGTATGTACACGAGTATATGTGTCTACTGGGAACCGTTCCTCCGCTTCCTAAGCTGTGGAAATTAGCACTAACGCTAGCCTTTGGTGGCAACAAATAGAAGTAGAAGAAGCTCATGAATATTGCAAGACCTGCAAGTCAATTGGGCATCGTTCGGAGGTCTGCTGTGTTAACCAAAAGGACAAGGAAACAACAAAAACAAAGTTGGAGAATAAGGTCATATCCTTATCGAAAGATCCTAAAGATTCAAAATGTCACAAGCCATAGGTGGATGTGGAACCAGATAAAGCGGTTAAGGGAATGGATCTAGATTTCAGTCCTGACAGTAAATCAAAGTTAGAATCTATTAGAAGAGATCTTATTCAAGCAAGTAAAGATAGTCTTGCAGACAATCTTAAGGCTTTGGTTTCTTAAGATACGACATTGGACCTTTCCGATGTCAATGGTAGTTTGGTTTTTGAAGGTGGTCACTCTTCTGGTTTGGTTGGAGGCCAAAATAACAACCACCCTGTGGAGACTGAGTTCCAAGGTAATTGCAAATGGTTGATGTGGGTTAAAAGATTGTTATATTAATCAACCCCAATCCCACCTGATTCTTAGAAAATTATTATTGTATCATGTTGTGCTGGCATCACGCTTACACACTTGTATATTTTTATCTCCACATTATGAGAATGTATTTTGTATGGCCAATTATTTGCAGATATTGAGTTTGATTTAGATCTAATAATAATCCGATTTTGTACACATTTGCACTGCATACACCACACAATACCATTCTAAGTTGTCATTTAGAAACGAATTCAAAGAAGGGAAATGTCACTTGGTAAAATGAAGTATTTGTATGACATAGGAACTAAATGGCCGATGCAGGTTACAAGTCTCATTTCTGCTAGTAAGTTCAAGGTTGAGTACTAACTTATCTATCCAATTGGACTTGGGATAAATCATATGCATGTGTTTGTTCTTTGTACATACATTAAGATTTGCACATACATGTATGCAAAGAGTTTTGGCTATGTATGTGTAGAGAAGGTAATGGAGTTGTGTGCGTAGTAGATAATTCTAGATAGGACTAAAGAAGGTGATCTTTACAATTCAGCATGATCTCCACTGCATGTTGTCATAATGAGTAAGGAAGTCTGGAGGATTAAAATCCCAAAAGACAATTTTTATTTGCCTATGTTATAGTAGTGTACGTTAGGAATAAGAGAAAACTACCAGTAACTATGGGAAAGCAATTTTCATTTGTGGCATTGACCATTTAAACGGGTGGACTCTCATTTGAGACAAATGGCCTCTTATAAGATAGATAAATTTTTTTTTAAATACAGAAAAAAAAACAACGAAGGATATTAGTGACATTATCCAAAACATGAAGGTAAAACTTGTTATAGTTTAGTTAGTTACAATTTTAAGAGGAAAGTTTAGGTTATTTTCGAAAATAAATAAAGCCTGCAAAGGCTGTAGATGGATTTGTTATAAGAATTCTTAGATTGTTTTATGCTCAAGCAAAAACTAGTTTTTTTTATCACAACCTGGTGAAGAAAATGGTTAGTTATTTTAGAGCTAGATTCCTTGCTTATTAATATGACAAGACCTATTGTAATAGGGATTATTATTGAGAATGAAATTATACAATTTTGCAATTAATCAAAGATCAGTGCTTGAAAGTGGCTCCCCTACAAGTTTTTCGCTGTTTTGATTCTTGGTTTATAATCAGATCAGAGCTCTATTGCATGTTTCTAGAAGAAGCTTCTCTCAAGTGTTTCCTTTCTCATATCATCAATTTCTATTTTAGAATTTTATTGACAGATTTCTTTTCCATAATTTTACAACTTAAGTTCAAATTTCCAAAACAGTGAGTTTTAGAATTTATCTAGGCTCAAAACTAATGTACTTAGTGATTAAGAATAATTGCACATGTGCTGACTAATTCTTACCATAATGGCTCGCTCTCCACAATGTGTGTAGAAAAGAACCTTAATTATGCCCATGATATTTAAAACTCATCAATTGTGATAATGATTAGTTATAAATGGTCAATTCAAAAGAAATAAACATCATAGAATATCTTTGATAACAATCACACCCCTAGAAGGATGGAGCTCCAAAGCAGCTCCTGTTGCTCCAACCAAACTCCAGCCACTTCTAGTTCAGCTAGGGATTTGGGTTCTCACAAGTTTTTGTCTCCTCCTATAGTTCTTCTGTCTGTGATGCCTTCTGCAGGTTCAGAAAAGGTTTTCTCAAGCATTCCCAAGGACTCGACCATCTCCAATGGCAATGTTAGTGGTGTGGGTGGATCACAGGATTGCTCCTCTATTTTTGGAGGTCCCTCAAAGATATTAAGATCACGAAAGTGAATAGCTCAACAGTTTAGGCCCTCTTTCAATGATGTGGCACTTGGTTTGGCATCCTTTCCTTCTGTTATGCCCTTGGCAGGTGCAGGTGTTAATGGCTCAAAGGACTCATTTGTGTCTTCTAACAAAAATTACTTGTCGATGATTTTTGGTTTTAGAGGGGAGCTCTCCAAACCCTAACAGTTTCAAAGATTAGGACTGAGCTGGGGACGATGGGGCCACAGGTTTGAAAAGAAATCAGTCACACTCAACAATCTCACATGTTGGAATTTGGCGAAGAAGTAATGGAAGGTGAGAAACTTTTTGTTGTGCATGGCTTGATTGACTGCTTCAACCACTTCTGGCCAAGTCTTCAAGATCTAAACAAGTGGTTACCAAACAACTGGCAACCATTCATGGAGGATGGTCTAAAAATTTACCCGTGCTCAAAGTTTTTTCTTTTCAGTTTTTGAATCTGTGAAAGATCAGGATTCTATTTTATTTGACCTTTTCCAGTTTTGTGGTCAACACATTCTCATGCTAAAACCATGGCATTCCACTTTCAATCCCTCCATCAAATCTTTCAGTGTCTTGACAATCTAGGTCTGCCTTCCAAATCTCCCACTGCAATTTTGGCTAGAGTCTTGCTTTGAAGCATTCGACAACTCGTTAGGTAGATTTATGTCTACAAATAAGGATACTTTAGCATTTTTCAAACACCACTTATGCTTGAATTCTAGTAGATTTAGATATCTTATCTCCAAGGATCTTCCTACAGACATTACCTTGAAAGTTGCGGGTAGATCTTGGGTTCAACTCCTGGACTATGAAGGGCTGCCATTTTGTTGCTGGAGATGTTATGATACACAACATGTTGCTGTTGATTACCCTATCAGGAAACTAAAGCTGGTTGGTCATCCCACGTGGTGGAAAAAATCTGTCTCACACCATCTCTCAATCAAAGCAACAAAAGCATCCCCGAGTCCTTCGGTCTCATCCCCAGGACAAATAGATAATGTGTTGATAACAACTCCTCAGGAAGAGGTACCCTCCCAAGACAATTCTCCCAAGCAAAAGGAAGCTCATGAAAGCTGATCTCACCAGGTATCAGATACTTCCTATTTATCAATCAAGGATTCAAAATAAGATGTTGGAATCTGGACTCCAGTGCAGAAGCATAGAAAACACACATCAGGCAGGAATTTAGTTCACATAATATGCTTTCTCTGCTCTCATGATGAAACAAAAGAGAAGGATTCAGGCATATTGTAGTTCATCAGGTCCTCATGCAGACCTCAGTTCTTTTTGGTAACTCTATTTAATGTTCTCTCTTTTTTTGGCCTACTAGTTTTAGTCAAATTTCTCTGAGAAAATCATCATCCCAGCCCCTTTCAAGAGGCTCTAATCTTTATGTAATATCATATTTTTCTAATAAAATGGGAAATGGTCCCTAACCCTCACTTTACCTATCCAAAATAAATAAATCACACCCCTAGGGTATCATCCAAACCATTAACAGCCTTTTGTTAGTCCAATTAAACAATAAGATAGTCAAGGAGGCAATATCACACCAATACTGGAGGAGGCAACAAAATTTCTTCCATTACATTCCATTTTCCAGCAATCCTTCAATACTCTTTGAAATAAATGAAGTAAGATTCTCCTGGACATATTTTAGGATCTTTGATATCTTTAAGAGGAAGGCATTGAAGATAGCTGAGTTGGTTCTGCACACATTTGTGAAGTATGTTGTGTTTCAACTTTCAAGTTTCAAAACATCAAAGAGTCATTAATTGCTCAACCATAAAGAATAAGAATACATCATATAATATATCTATTTTGAGTGAAACTACATAACCTGCAAATCAGTGAGACAGACATCTAATCCCAACATCTGTACTGCAGCACACATTTCAATAAGTTAAGCAATGTAAAAAGATAATCAGATCTACTGCAAGAAATTGGAAGGCAGTTGCAGATTCAGCATTCTTGAGTTTTAATGCTGATTAACACACTTTAATATGTATCAAACTATTTGGGTGTATTGAAAGATTAATAATTTTATTATGATGCTTTTGGAAGGAAAATTGAAATATCAGAGCTTGCTGGCATGGATGTTAAATTCAAAAAATAATGATTGTTTGTCAACATGTCATGACCCCAACAACATGGTTGATATTTTGGTTTTAATTTGATGAGTGCTTAAATTGCCTGTTGCTATGGCCAATAGCATATGTCATATACTGTATAATACAAAATGTAAAAATAGGCATTGGTGCAAGACCAGGAAGTGTGCGCAGAGGATTGCCTTCATGAATCTTTGTTATCAAATTCACAAAGTATATGGCTTGGTATTTTTGGTTGAGCGCGTGGCTATTGTGATTACTATTTGGTATTGCTGCTTTGTGATTGATAATTTGGTTATGTATGCATATGAAGACGAAACAATAAGTATAAGACATCATATGGTTAGATTGAAAATTGGAGTGGACAGCCTTAAGAGAAGTGAAATCTAGCTGGTGTTTAATTGGGATCACTCTTAAAACTCGTTATTCATCATGATAGGTGTAGATGTGTATATGATTATTAGCAATTACTGTTGCCTGAAGTCACAAGTTGAATGGCTGCTAGCAGTAACCCTTGACAATTATGTGCAACAAATTATTTCGCAAGCAAGTCAAGAAATGGCCTAATCATGTCTTTGGTAAGTGATGATAACCCAAGAGGAAGGGCTAGGAGGTAGTACAAAAGCCTTGTGAAGTTACACCTAATGTTGTATGGAGTAATGGTAAGTCAGGAGTGAAGTATCACTGTGGTACAATATAAGCATATGGCACTAGCTAATGGAGGAGGGTCTCGGTAGGAGATTTTGGTAGCCATATATTATGTCCCTAATGGTCCTTCTATCCATAGGCAATGATAGATGAAACTCTCGCATTTCTTTTTGCTTGAATAGTTACACTTGTACTAATTCCAATGACTTTTTCTCTTGTTTGTCCTCGTGTGATTGATTAATAAGTGAGATTTCTTTGAATAGAATCTAATACCTATGAATTATTTAGGAACATTTAGGTCTAATTCAAAACTTAATTAAAATTATATTAACCATAGGAAAAACAATCATGCTTTCTTGTATCACACTCATCTGATCAATGTTCCAAAAATAAAATATTACCCATGCTATCTTGCAGTGCATGCATGCCAACCAATTATCCAAATCAAATTTTCTTCTGTGTTAAATCTTATGCTTTCGCAATTGGTCTTTAAGAAACTCACGTGTACAAAATTTCCTATAAAGTAAGATTCTAATCGGGCATCACCAGCCAACCAAGTTGAGAGATGGTCACATTCAAGATTGTGGTTTTAGCAGCAAAAAGAGATACAGCTTCTACCAGTTCAAAATCAGCAATTTCAGAACCTGAAGATTATGGATGCATATACTTGCCTATTCTTTATTCATAATTTATAACCTTCAGAAAATTTATAGACGCATCAAGGAATGTCTTAGAACACAGATAATGAGGCCCCTTGGAATAGAATCTAATACCAAATAATCACAAATTTAAAACTCACGAGCAGCAACTACAGCCAATTTACTCACTTATTTGCAGGTGAGTTCCAGGCTGCAACACAGAGCAAGTAGTCACAAGTACTCTGGGAGTCCATGCTGAAACTCGCCCAACTTCAAGTTTTGCCAAGTTTTGCTGATTTAATATAATTGTATTATTTTAATTCAATGATTTCTACCAAGTGACGAAGTCTGCGTCAAAATTGGGTCTGCCAAATTCTGCCGAGTTGCAAATTTTAAGACTACGCTAAGAATTATTTAAGAAATTAAGAACGTTCAGACTTGATTTAAAATGCATTAAAATAAATCAACCAAAATCATGTTCTTTTAGCACATTTATTGCAATCAATGGTCCTAAAATTGAGTATTTTACAGCTTTTCTTGTAGTGTGTCCATGCCAACAAATGTCCAAATCAAAATTTCTCCTACAAGCAACCTCATATCTTGGCCGTTTTACATTAATAAAAAAAATTCTTATAAACTAATATTGTTTCACTTGTGTCGTCAGCTAAGTTGGTTTTGAGATGGTGACAGTCATGATTGTATTTTCTGCATCAAAGATATGTCTATGCCAACAAATGATACCAATCAAAATTTTCTCCTACAAACATCCTTGTACCTTGGCTGTTTTCTATCAAAAAAATTACATGAATAAAAAATACTTTATAGTGGAAGATTGCTTTTCATGTGTATTAAGCTAAGTTGGTTTTGAGATTGTCATATTCATGATTATAATTTCTGCATCAAAAGGATGCAGCTTCTGCCAGTTGCACACCATAAATTAAAGAAACTGTAGGCAATGGATGCATATACTTGATCATAATTTATTCATGATCTATAAAATTAAAAGGATTAAATTCTTTATTTCAGATACTGATCAGTAAGCTTGAAAAGGAGATTTATATTCTAACATTAAATTGCAGGAAATTTTCCAAGGAGGCTTTTGGTAACAGACAGTCAGAAAACCACCATTAATGGAGTAATCATTAACAATGCTAAGCATAAGAGTGTCTTGGTCTCTGCATAATGAAGAAAAAGCAGTGTTCTACGGCCGTTGGGGATGGGGAACAAAGGGCCTAAGTTTGGGGATGACAGGGGCGGCGGTGCTGATATACATATAGTACTTGAAAAACTAGTTATGAAAAGATGTATAAGAATTATATTTCAAATGAAACTTTGGCAAATTAGTAATATTAATATAGCAAAATTGCAAATACTAAATACTAAGATTTTTTAAATACAAAATAAAATTTGACAAATGAAATTGCCAAATTGGAGATTTCTTTTATATCGAAAATATGATTTATGATTGCTTGCTTAGAATTATCGTTTGATGGGGTTTTCGAGCCAACACCAAAACGAGGTTGAGGGTATTACCCCTAGTAGGGTCTGGGAAAGATAGAGATGTAGAGATAGGTCTAAATTTTGGGGGAAAGAGAAGAGAGTGAGATAGAGAGAGGGTTAGAGGAAGAGTAATGGGTAGAGAGGTAGGCCTAGAGTTGAAGGGAGACAAAGAGAGTGAGATAGAGAGAGCGAAAGAATACTAATAGGATGTTGCTGATTATTGAAATTTGACTAAATCTGAAATTTTTTAAATCTTCTAAAATCTAGAATCTGCATTATAAATCCTAGAGATTTGAAACCACTCTCAAACATTCTGCTAATATATACATGAAATATAAAAAAGCCATATTAATTGTGACATACTTAAATGTTATATTTCATGTATAAATCTGATGAAGAAAATGAGACTAGCTTGAAGACAAGGATGCCATTTTCACAATTTTTCCACCGTTTTTGCTTAGGGTTTGAATTTCTAAGATGGGGCTATGGAAGACTCCTAGGCATCCCCGAGACTCTTGAGGGACATGTAGACACCTCCAAGGAATCTTGGAGATGTTGAGACATCTCCGCATCTCTGACAATGCACCAACAACGGTGGCAAGATGTCTGGGGATGCCACATTCCTATCGGGACATGTAGACATCTCCAAGGAGTCTTGGAAATGCTGAGACATCTCCGCGTCTCCGGTGGTGCACCATCAATGGTGGCAGGACAGCGGGGGACACCACATGCCCGTCCCCACATCCCGGAGATGTCCCTGTCTCGGAGATGTGGGGATCGGGGGACGTCGCGGTGGAACACTAAGAAAAAGTTAAATTTTGATGGGGCCACAATAGGTAATTTGGGTCAGACGGGTGGAGCAGTGATCATTTATTTCTCTATTGGTCTCTTTTATAAGAGGAGGTACTTTCTATTTGGGCAATAAGTCAAATAATGAAGCAAAAACTCTGGCCATTCTTGAAGATCTCAAGATGGGAACTTTTTTAGCCTGCAAGAAATTGGAGGTGGAAGGGGATTCCTTGGTGGTCTCACATAATGCAAAAAAATTCGAGTTGACTGTCAATTGAGAAATATAATGGAGGAATCTAGTTTGATTTCTCAATCATTTGATGGGATCTCTTTCAAGCATTATTATAGAGGAAGGAACGAGAATGTGGACTCTTTTGCCGACACCAATATTGAGTAATTCCTGTTCTCAGTGATATTCCTCTTTATATCCACTTCTCTTCCTCTCCCTATCACTCCCTCATTCTATATCTCTCTACTTCCCCTCTCTCTCACACACACAAACACACCTTATTCCACCCTACATATCTCTCTCTCCTCCTCTCTCTACTAGTTACCTTTATCACCTCATTTGTCTCTATCTTTCCCCCTCTATCTCTATGTTCTTGTACCTTCCTCTTCCATATCTCATTATTCACTCTCTCTCTCTATGTAAAATTGCAAAATGTCTTCGCCATTTGGCATAGGCACCCGTAAAATGGCATCTATGCCTCGGTTTCTCTTTCCATCACTTCAATTTCCAGGTTGGAGTATCTTATTTTTTAATTTTATTTTCAATTCTTGTTTACTCCCTGTTTGTAGAAAAGATTTCTTTCGTGTGCTTTGGGAAATATATTTTATAAGTTTATATAGTTTAGGTTTGAAATTATCTCATGTGAATGTTGGCATAATTGATGGAGATGACATATTAAAGGAGTGTTGGTGATGATATATTAAAGGAGTGTTGGTGATGATATATTGATGGACTATTGGTGATGATATAATTATGATATGATGCTTGATGATCAGTTATTTGTGTTTTCATTGATGTCAACCATATTTATCCATGTTTTTTTATGTTTGGTATGTCATCCAAGTCTACTGGTTAAGTCTAACCGGTAATGGATTGAATTGGATTGAGCTGGAAAGCAAAAATGTCAAGTGATAGTGAACCGGTAAGCAGGAACAGAGGAGGAGATGATTGCGGTAGTGATCCGTGTTGAGTCAAGTGTTGCGGTTTGGAATGTGTGCTTATGACATCACAAGGAGTCTATGACTTGAACCACATCATGTTTGGAGAATCGAAAGTCATGTTTGTTATTGACTGTTGTATAATCAATTAGGGTTTGAGAACCGGTATCAAGATCTTTGACTGGTGATGATTTATTGTTTGGTGGTGATTCTTTTCATGTTCATAAGTTGATGATGACGTGTCAGAATCCATGTGAAGAGATAAGATGTTGTTTTGGCACATACAAGGATCAAATTTATTGGGAAGCAACGAAGTGCTTAGCAGAATGTGTTAAGGGTTTGACATCTTATTAGATCGATGTGCGGTGATGAGTTATGATCATTCAACAACTGTAATTGTCTTGTAATTTGTTGTAATGATCTGTATGGTGATCTGTAATGATATGATATGATCTATGATGTGGATTCATTATAGGTGAGGGTTTTGTAACCGACCTAATTGTAAAATGTATTTAGGTCGAGTTTGAGAAGGTTGAGTGTGTTGGTGATCAGAGAAGTGTGTGTGTGTGTGTGTGTGTCAAACCAGATTGAGATGTCTTCATGAGAGAAGCAGATTGGAGCTGACAAGGATATGTTATAGCAAGATATGAAATGATGAGTCCAGATCATTTATTTGTTGTTTCCTAACAATTGCAACAACATTAAAATCCCTTAACCAGGTAGGTCCTAACAGGCCTAATCTTGTAAATCCCTTCACCGGGTGGCTCATTAGTTTGGGTTTAAATCCTCCAGCGAGGTTACTCCTAACAGGGTAAAACTTCTAATAGAGCTAAGTTGTAAAATCCGTTGACTGGGTGACTCCTAATAGGGTCTGCTCTTAATCGGGCATTGTTGTAAAGCTCATAACTGGGCTAGGCTCCTAAAATGACACATTTTGAAAGAGTGCAATATTTTGTGGGTACCAATTCCCACTATGGTCTTTCCCATTTGGGTTTCCACATGAAAAATCTATGTGTTCATGTTGTGGATGGATTATGCATTTGATGTCTTTACTATATTTTCTTAATGGTGAACATTTAAGTTGCTACCAGTAATGTTTTGGTCAATCTGCATTAAGTGATTATTAGATCAGCTAGCGATACTGGGTATGAAATGTTTTATGAAGTATTGATCAGATTGGTGAATTCTTGTAGTTTATTGTTAGCACCGATTCACCCCCTTGTCAGTGTTAACCAGATCCTCACATTAACAATTGGTATCAGAGCATTAGGTCCTTTTTGTGTGCAAAAGCTTAACTGCTTGAGGAAAAGATCTGAGGAAGATGATGAAGAAAGAGGGTCCCAAATTCATTAAGGAAAACTACCGGATATGGAGTGATAGAATGAAGATATATATCAAAGGTATGGGTGCTCAGTTTTGGCAACATGTTATTACTCAGTATGTACCTCCTACCAGTCCTTTGACTGCAGACCAGTTGAAGGAGCAACAAGAAAACATTCAAGCACTAGAAGCCATAGTAAGTACACTGACTGATACTGAATATATTGATGTCCATGGTTTAGAGACTTCTTTTGAAGTTTGGGAGAAGTTAGAATTAATCTATGGTGGTGATAAGCATGTTCAAAAGGCTAAAGAAGTGAGTCTTAGAGGAAAGTTTGATGATATGAGAATGATGGAAGGATAAAATATTACTCAGTATGGACAGAAGATTAAAGAGGTTGTCAGTGGAATCAAAAGTGTTGGTGGTACTATAGAAGAAGACATTGTTGTGAGTAAGATGCTTAGAACCCTATTGCCTACATATGCCATCAGAGTGTCTTCTATTCAAGAGTTGAGGTCAGTTACTAAGGATAAGGTTACTATTGATTCTTTGATTGGTAAGCTCATTGCTTTTGAGTTAAATAGTTTTGATAACAGTGTACCTAAGACAAAATCTTCTTTTAAAGCATCTGTATCTAGTGTACCGATGAGAAAAGGAAAAGATGTTTGTCAAAGTCATGAATGTAGGCCAAGTCATCTTGGTGGTAGTAAAGCTGATGTGGATGATGAAGGTAATCTGATGGAATTTGAAGCTCTATTGGCTAAAAGACTTCCTAGAGGTACTGGTAAGTGCAAAGGTAAGTTGCCTCTCAAATATTTCTCTTGTAACAAGATAGGACATATTGTTGCACACTGTCCTAATAATGATCAAAAGGAAAAGTTTAGAAAATATAAGGGGAAAGGAAAGAAACAATGTTATGTTGTAGTTGATGAAGGTGCCACTGATGAGGAATATGAGGATGAAGACAAGAGTTAGTCGATCCCTTTTGTGCTTTTTCCTATATGTTTTGTGACGGTTATCCTTTCTTGGGGGCATTGCATTTTGGTAATGTGCTTGTCTTTTGGGTGCATGCCACCTTAAAGCTATTGCTCCTAATAAGGCGTACACAATTTCTTTAATGTGGGTGCATACTCTCCACTCAACATTACACTTTATGCACACACCAATGCCATGTTTTCAATATTTAAGTTACTTTGCAAATTGGTCCTTTTTCTTTGTAATTTGGTATTTCAAAATTTCCTTTTTTCATGACTCATTGTAAGCACAAAATCTTACTAGGCCAACATAGTTATGCTCTTTCCCTTGCATGTGTTGACCCTTTTATCTCGATATTAAAGTAGTAGGATCGTTAAGTCCTTAGGTGCTTGGTGTGTCTTGTCTCTTTGGTATCTTGGTGAAAGTTTTTCAATTCATCTTTGTACTTTTCCATGAATATGGGTGTAGTTTCATGCTATTGGTAAAGTGGGGGCTAAATGTAGCGTTGTAAATGGTATCCAAATACGATTTTGTCCTCACCTAGACCTCATCTTGGCATTTTGTCTTTCAATGCCTAATGACTACTTTAATTTTGTTCACACCTTTTGAAAACTTGCGTTTTCACTTCCCCCTTTGTCTCCTGTCCAAGTTTGAGTCCTGATTCTCAAGACTAGGGCACCAAACTGCCTTGGTCCTCCTAATCAAGACCCAAATTTGGTCCCAACAATAATCAGATCAAGTGGGCTAGAATTTAGGTCTTGTGTCATCCTATTATAGAAATTCAAATAATTTTTAGATGATTAAGTATAAAAGGAGGCCTACCCCTCTCATTTGAAGTCTAAGCCTAAGTTGAATCAAGATCCTAATGATACTCTATTGTATTAAATTCAAGTGAACAAAAAATCAAGCATTCATTAAACATTCAAGAAGAGGTCAAGCCAAGTTTAAGCATTCAAGATGGAATCCATGATCAAACTTCCATGAAGACATTCTTCATTACATCCTAAAACCCTTGTTTGAGGATTTAAGCAAGATTCATAAAGGAATCAACTTCAATTACAAGCATTCAATTTCAGATCTAGCCTTTCCCTCAAAAGGAAAACATCTTGTTGCTATTCAGTTTTATTTCTATTTCAATTATCATTTTAATTTCAAGGTTAACTCCTAAATAAAGGTTTGTCCCAAGGCAAACCCCTATCCACAACCTCTCCCCTCCCACCCCCCCTGCCCCCCTCTCTCTCTATGTGTAGGAAATCAACCGAGGAGCTGTGATTGAAGATTCTAACATAATTGATAATGATGAATAGGTTTAGATTTTGAAGGAGCAAAAAGTGGAGGACTGGGGTGACCTACCACCTCGGTCCCGAGAATTTTGTCTGATCTTCCAATAGTGGATCCAGTGTATCTCCTTGATCCAAAAAAGATCTCGCTTGCCAATCCAAGAGTTACAAGACCAGAGCGACCTACCACCCTGGTCTCGACAATTCAACTCAAACTTTCAACATCAAGTTTTGATCTTATCCTTCTTGTCAGATCCCTTTCTATGGCTTTGTCTGACATCTGTAGCATTTTGTTATTATTGTTTTGCTCTAATTGTCCATTGCTTTTCCCTAGAATTTACAATTCAAATCAAATTTCAACTCAAGAGTCAAAAGTGGGAGACAACAAAAAGGTAAACTTAATTAGTATTTCATCCATTTTCCTAATTGAATTGTGGCTAGATCTATTGAATTTACCCCCCTCTTTTAATGTAATGGTTAATTTGATCAGATTACTAGTTTTATTATCTTGATTGGTGACCCCTAACTTTATCATCACCCTACAATGGTAAGCAACATCATCATAAGCTTATGTACCAAGGTCATTTGGATTCTTGTCTTGGTTATCAAATAATTATATACCTTTTAATATAGGAAAGTATGAGCGTTTTTAGAAGAATCATATGGGATGTAGGGAATTTTTTAATATAGAGGAAAGATAAGTGTGACTAGATAAATTGTAAGACTTGAATAATGAATTCTCCAATGTTAGAAGTATGGTAGCTGTTGCACCAAAAGATCGACTTGTTAATGCTTGATAAAACCACTACACTTATATAATCCACATTAGGCGATTAAGTCGTGTCACAAACTCGAGTGCTACGCTGCACAACACAAGGAGACCAAGGGTTCACACCTTGCAACAATCCCCCCAGCGCAAGCGAGAGGGTTTGAACCTGTGACCCAAGCTCTGATACCACTTGTTAGAAGTATGATTGTCATTGCACTAAAAGATCGACCTGTTGATGCTCGATACAACCACTAGACTTATAGAATCCATGGGAGGTGGATAAGCCATATCACAAGCCCGAGCGTTGTGCTACACATCACAAGGAGACCAAGGGCGCACACCATGCAACATCCACAACCTAAGATCTCTTGCCAAACAAAATAATCTTCCACGAGAGAGAAAATGGCAAAAATAACTTGATATATTATGGATTCTTTAACGATTTATCAAATTCAAAATTGTACATAGGATACCTTGCTTATAGAGTCAAGGTTGGGACATAGGATTAGACATAATTATGACATTTGTTTTAGTCCTTTGTTACAATACAAATAACTTGATAATTAATTATTAAATGAACCAGGACTCTGAATATTAAATATTAAAAGATAATATAAGATCTTATGACAACTAACACCATATAGAAAGATTCCCTAGGACCAAATTAAACTTAAATTTATGAATATCATCCCACTAATTAACTAGTTAGGTAAAATACCTTATTCAGATTATCACCCCCCCTTAAATGCAACTTAGGCAGTAGTAGATTGTTATGCAAATGATGTAGAAGATTAACATAATTATGGATCTTAACAAGTATATATAGGAAATACTCAAGAATATTTGCAAGAAATAATTAGTATTGAATCACCAAGTGAGAAGGCCAAGTAAACAAATAATTGCTAAATACAAAATATGTTCTCAATAAGATGACACTTATGTGTGAGAAAACACCCAAGGAAATTCATATGGTGTATAATAAACCTATTAGATTAAAATAATATGATGAAACCTTTTGGGAGTAGGAGGAAATCCTAGAGATGGATCCTACTAGATATTGTTGAAAAATATATAGGTTCTAGTGTAAAAGGTTGGGAAATTCATTCTCTATCCAAATAATAAAATACAAGGCTTGGATTACTATAACATGAAAGTATGAAATTACGTTGCCGTAACATGGAAGTGCCATACTTAGATCATTTTCTTTATGATGTTGAAAACCAACCTTTATATCATGCTTATTCACACTAGCTTATGTGAACTTATAACATCAATAAATAAACACAACATCATTACATAGAGGCAAAGAGACACAAATCAGCAACATAAGAACATCACATAATACATGATTTACATGGAGAAACCCTTTCCAAAAAAAAATCCACCAAAAAAAGAGGCCAAGTATATATTATCAATAAACAAATGCTTATTTATTTATTTTTCCCTATTCTTATTTTAGCTTCTACATTGTGCTTAAGCTTTGTTCCTCATTATCTTATATCACTTGTATATTTTCTTGTGTGTCATGGTGAGATTATTTTCTTACATATAACTCTTTATTTAATTTTTCATGCTTTCCCAAACGTGTCGTTTGATTTACGTCTCCTCTTATACTCTGTGTTTACCATATATGCTTCCATATACTTCCTTGCTACTTTTCATGTTCCTAGGTTCCTACACTTTTTATGTTCCACATTTACTACCTTGGTTAGTTTGTGTACCTTGCTAATTTACTAAGCTACATGATTTATGATGTTACCATGTTCCTTATATTCAATGATTATGATGCTACTTTCATGCTATGTTATTCTTATATTTATAATGATTACATGTTTATGCAACTTATTGTATTCACACCCTAGATGTGATGATCCCTATCATACTTAATCTTTTGATCTTGTGATTATTTATTGCGATCCTTATTGTGCCTATATATTTATGGTTTTGTTTATCTTTTTTTTTCTTTCTAATTATTCATTCTACTTCATAACAAATAGTCATTATCTTGCTACATATGACTCAAATTTTTTTGTGATTTTAGTATCTTCTTTATCATCGTGTTGTCACTTATGTGTTAAATTTTCTTATCATGCTCCTAGAGCTACCTTATTGTCTAATTACATTAGGAGAATCATGCATCCTTCATGCTTATATTCTTATTAGTTGATTACCTTGTTAATTTTATCATTATTAAATAACATTATTTTTATCATAATCATTTTCATATATCATTTTCTAAAAATGGTTACTTGATTCATAAAATCATAAAATAGTTTCATTTTATCATATTGCTATCAGGATTCAATTGTGTAGATTTCGAGTCAAACTCATTGAACCATGTTTCATGACTAGTGGTTCACAAGAACCCATCTCTCATGAGAATGAATAAGACACTTAGGACTCATTGCATCTAGGCGATGCTCATAGAGGTGAAGCATTGGGCATTCCTGAGAGGTCACCCATCCCAATACTACTCCAACTCAAGCACACTTAACTATGAAGTTTTCTCCAAAGTTAAGCACACTTAATCTAGGTGTTGTTCCTTATGAATTGTTCATTTTAGAACCTCTTTAGTTTCATTTATCAATCATAAATTTTAGAACCAAGTATGTGTAACCTCTCATCTAATGATCAGTCTCAACTACTTTACCTAGATTAATTATTACTATAAATTTGACTTTATTTAATTAATCTAAATTTATATAATTTTCTTTTTATTTCTAAACAATAACATAATTTAATAATAATTAAAAATAACATATAATTCAAACTCTTTGTTACAACTAAATAATCCATACTTATTTAACCATTCAACACAAGATGAAGAGTGTTTTATACTACAAGCATGATAAGATAGTTTCAAACATTACATGATGTAGGAAACCACTTTCTCTAAATGTGTTCTCCAAAAGTGGATTGGAGAGTTGGATCTCACTAGAAGAAAACACAACTAAATAATCCATACTTATTTAACCATTCAACACAAGATGAAGAGTGTTTTATACTACAAGCATGATAAAATAGTTTCAACCATTACATGATGTAGGAAACCACTTTCTCTAAATGTGTTCTCCAAAAGTGGATTGGAGAGTTGGATCTCACTAGAAGAAAACATCTTTCACTAAACTTACCTAATAAGTAGGTAGAGAGTTGAATCTCATTTTCCTCTAAAATCAACTGAGAAGTGAACACAAAATAAAATCTTATTACATCATATAAAAAAACCATCTTTCTTTGAAAATATCTAACAAGTGAATGGCCTTGAGATGTATTCCATTACATAAAGAAAACCAACAAGTGAATGGCCTTGAGATGTATTCCATTACATAAAGAAACCACTATCTAACAAGTGAATGGCCTTGAGATGTATTCCATTACATAAAGAAAACCACTATCTGTAAGCTCATCCAATAAACAAATGGTGGAGTGGATATCATAGCATTGTAATGTTGCTTGAATTGTATACATCATGATTAGCTTCCTTTCTTGGAAGGACCACTTCCCAACCAATGATAAATGGTTTATAAAGCCCACTCACCCTTCCATTAAAAACATTGGGCACAAAAACTTATATATTAAATAAAGAAGATGAAATTGTTGGGAGATATAAAAATATTATGCACATATAGCAAAACAATAGGAAAGCATATAATTTAGTGGAGATGGATATGACAATAGAGAAGGAATTTTGATCACCCCTTGGGGAATCAGCATTTGACACGTGTTGTACATTTCACTATGAAAAGATCATGTCATAAAAGTGGGTGGGAAAATATATACCATTGCTATAAAGGAACGACAAGGTGTAATATTCTTTCTTGCTAATTGTTTGTAATCTTGGCTCTTCTTTTTGGTATATATATATATATATATATATATGGGTTTTAATGATGTTTTATGTTAGAATATAAATTTATTAATTATTGTTTGCATTGTTAGGTGTAATGGACAAGTTCAAAGAAAAGTTGGGTGATCATATGTTAGTACTTGTATTATTAAGAGGTGTAATGTATAAATTTATAAGAAAATTAAGAAGATAGGGACATGTATATTATGAATAAGTTTTTTAATTAAAAATTAAGAAGATAGAAACATATATATTAGTATATCTAATTTAAGAGGAATATAGGTAAAGTTCATCAAAAGATACCATATTTGTTCATTATCCCATTTAAAAGATTGCTAAATTATTTTATTGTAATCAATATTAAATCAAATTATATTATTATGTTTTAATATATTCTTGTTATTATATTTTTGTGTTTTTACATTTCTATTAAACTCTTTACAAAATCAAAAAAGCTTTTAGTACCAAATTATTATTATTATTATTATATTATAATATTTTTTTGTATTTCTATTAAACTCTGGACAAAAGTAAAAAAATCTATTAAGACTATTAATATTATATTATCATATTTATCATTATATTTTTATTTTATATTCGTTCTTATCCTAATAAAAAAGTAGATTTTATGGAAGGACACTTTCAATCCTCCATAATTAATGATATTATTTCTAATCTATTATTATACTGCTATTTTATTATATTATATATTTAAATAATGTAGAAATATTTTTTCTTTTTATATAAAAATAATAACTTTTTTTGTTTTTCATATCACATGAAATTAAAGGCTTCCAATGGAGGTTTTTGCATCCATATGTGGGTATAAATCACTTAATTCATTAAAAAATTTATATATGATACATAAATAATATTTTTATATTCATATGGATTATTAGGTAAAAGTTAGTTTGTGAAAGGACCTAAATCTTTGTACAACAATGAAAATATATGCATCAAAGGATAACAAAAATAAATGAAAACAATAATCTATCATAAGTAAGAAATAAATAGTGTATTTAAAGTCACAAATGAAAAATAAGACAACAATGAACTGACAATGCAAGAACACTATTGTCACCAACCTTACTGTTGAGATGAGTAGAGCTCCTTCAAAATGGTCATTGCATTCCTCCCTTGGTAATTTAAAGTGATCTAACATCCCTCAAGAATTCTAGGTGATCTTCTATCACCTTAATATCCAAGTCAATAATCATGCCCTCTTTTTGCTTCATAGGGTTCCTTGTCTTTTATCTTGGGCCCTCTTATTTATTTTTAGCACATTTTCCTATTTGCATTGCTATACTAGGGGTAGAGTTCTTAATGGTGGTTTGGTTGAGAAGGATAATCTTATCCAAATATATTTTTGAATTTCAATGGCTTCTTTTGAGCCTACTTAATCAAGAGTCAAACCCTTCTATACCCTTGTTAATTTCACATGTATCTTTTAGTTCTTATTTCAATTATCTTCTTTGAACTCAACATAGATCTCAAATTGAGATTGTTTCCCATTAATGCATTGATTTGATTGATTCAGTTTAATGTTTGGTCTGTCATTTTTATTTATAAACAAATTGAGTATATGTTGAAGATTATAATACCTCTTGAGTGATTCCATTTTTAAAAATAAAATCCGTACTCCTCTTCATCAATAGCAACAAAATCCATACAATATAATAAAATATTAATTAGTCATTGAGAATATATCTTATAAAAATTATAATATTTATAATTTAACCAATACTATAATCAATCAAGTATGTTTTTAAATTAATATATAGTTAATTTATAAATTACTCGCTATTGTCTAAGAGGTTGAGCTTAATTTTAAAATATTGGGCTTTCATTGTGGAGATCCAAGTTCAATTCCCCATATAGACATCTAAAGTGTAATTCCAAGTTGTGACTCTTGGTCTTCTATAATTGGCTTCTAGTATGGATGTGGTTTCAAAATAAAAAGTGGATTTCTTGGCAGGGACCCTTGGTCTTCTATAGTTGGCTTCTAATATGGATGTGGTTTTAAAATAAAAAGTGGATTTCTTAGCAGTGACCCTTGGTCTTCCATAGTTAATTTCTAGTGTGTTTGCTTGTAAGAAGCTTGTATTGCTTTCTTATAGATTCTTGAATGAGAAAGATATGTGTACACTGTAATCAATATGTAATTCAAAAATTACTCGTTAGTAATATACATTATTAATTAATATTTAATAAGTAAGCCTAATTTTTAGACTAGTCAACCAAAATACATGCAAATAGCTTGCAAAAAATAATTTATATTAACTCAATGATGAATTCAAGGCTTATATTTTTTGAAAATAAATATTAGTTTCATGGTTGAAAGATGAACAAATTGTGAAGTTGGTGTTAAAATAAGGATTCCTTGGGAGTAGGAAGGGATCAAGATAGTTTGTAAGTTATCTTGAGATTATAAATTATTGTTTGCATAGTGAAGGATCAATTTCATGGATCACACATAGAAATATTATATACTTATAGAAATGATTTGATAATTTGCACAATTATATTTTATGTTTCACTCAATGTACCTCGACTTCTTCTACATTTTCTAATATCTAGGGTCAAAGGAATTATCATTTTCACACAAGGTGGCATGTTATCTTAAGGTCAAACATGAGAAAATTTAGAGAAAAAATAAAAAGAAAACTTTGATAAAAATTCAAGGACATCACTCTTAATCCATGCATATGCTCTAAGGATAAATATGATAATCTAGATTAATCAAGATGTTTTGTCAATCAATTTCAGGAGAATGATATTTGAATTAATATTTAGATCTCCAAATTAATGCAATTGAATATATTTAAACACAAGTACATAGTAATGATTTTTTTCAAATATGTGTTTAGTTAGATCTATGTACGAAAAGAATGAGTTCAAGTCAACCAAAATTTCAAATTTATAAAGGTTATTGATCACTTACCTCTACTAGAGGGACAAAATTTGACCAATAGAGCAATAATCTTCCTTGATTAATGAGAAATGAATTAGGGAAAACAAACTACTCTCCCTTGACTTTTGGGTTGAGTGCTCTAATGTTTGTTGAGTTCAATCAATTGAGGTTTATTTTCACCTTCAAACTTCTCATCCAACTTAGCATACTTATGTCCCTGGAATGAGTTCATTTACATTCTTTTATCTATCTTATGTCCCTAGCATACTTACGTCTGGAAACGCTATAGATCAATTCCTTTATCTACCTCTTAATATTTATTGGACTTTTTGAAGATTTTCCAAAATATTTTTTAAATACATAGTCACAGGATTCTTCCAATAGATCTAGCAACAATCATGAAGTGTGATTTATGTTAGCATAAGGCAGAAGTAGAAAACCCTTTTATCATCTCTTCACAACTATTCAATCAATTTAGTAGAAGACTCAAAATTAATAACATAGACACACAAATCACATGCTAAAAAGAAACCAATTCCAAAAAAAATATACATAAATATTTCTCATAAATAAAAGATGAAATTTAATGTATGTGTGAGATTTAAACTAGTCCCAAAAAGAAGTAACACCTATAGTTGTGCACTAAATCATGTTTATTGGTGTGCTGATGTGGCATTACATAGTTGATTGTTTTTTCAAATTTAATGCAATTTTTTCTCAAATAAATGTTCACATGACACTTTTTGTGCTCCACTTATAAACTAATTGTACCCATCAACTATCCTCACTATTAAACCCTGCTCCAATAGAAAATATGCTCTAATGGAGAATCCTGTCCCCTAAAATACTTTCATGAAAGTGGGTCCAAAGCATAAGAAAAAAGGACAGACGGCATTAATTATTTACCCTAGGTCCTTTATATATGGTAGTTGTTCTCTTTCTTCAGGATTGCATGTTTCCATTCATTGAGAATTTTAGACTCCCCATGATTCTCTGCCCAAATTTTGTTTGCTACTCTTACCGAGGTTTTTGCTAGGGTTTTTACCAGAGCGCTTAAGGAGATTCTTGGTTAGATTCTTCTTGTTTTAATCAAATTTTTCCTTTACCCATATTTCTCACAATGTCACAGTTGAGGTGCTCAATTGCCATATCAGGCAAATCAACGGCAACCCCAAGCTTGCCCAACAACTCAAGAACCCTAAAAACTCCTAACCCTATCATCCGCCATGAAGCCCTCAAGATTGTTGCAGATGGGTGTGAAAGTATCAATCTCAGTTCATTGCGTAGAAGGGATTTGAGAACATGGGTATCTGCACACCCAGATATCCAATCTGGTGGGGGAGATGCAGGCATTAACAACAATAACAATGGTGGTGGTGGTGGTGGTGGTGAAGGGGGATCATGGGGGAAATCAGATGACAATGGGAGTAACAAAATCAAAGGTGGGCTTTTGGGTGCTTTTTTTCAGGGGTGGAAAGCCAGAGTGGAAGCAGATCCATTATTTCCATTCAAGGTCCTGATGGAGGAGATAATTGGGGTAAGTGTAGGTGTTGTTGGGGACATGGCATCCAGGACCAACTTTGGTCTCAATGAACTGGATTTCATTTTTTCCACTCTTGTTGTTGTAAGCATCGTCAATTTTACCCTCATGTACATGTTGGCACCAACAGCATCAAGAGTTCAGACTCTCCCTGGTATATTTGCAGGCTGTCCCACAAGCCACATGTTTGAGGCAGGGAGCTTCAATGTCTTAGAGAGGATGGGTACTTTTGTGTACAAGGGAACCTTGTTTGCAGCTGTTGGGTTTGTTGCAGGGCTTGTGGGGACTATAATATCTAATGGTTTGATCAGTGTTAGGAAGAAAATGGATCCCAACTTTGAGACTCCAAACAAGGCACCACTAACTTTGTTGAATGCTTCTACGTGGGCTGCTCACATGGGTTTGAGCAGCAATTTCAGGTACCAAACTCTAAATGGCTTTGAATTTTTGCTTGCTAAAGGACTTCCTCCTATGGTCTTTAAGTGCTCGATGATTGTGCTTCGGTGTTTGAACAATGTGCTTGGGGGAGTTTCTTTTGTACTGTTGGCTAGAATAACTGGAGCTCAAAGAGTAGATGAACCCCTATCGCTGGGTGAAGATGAGAAATATAAGTTGTTAGATCAGGTTAAGGATGTGTAGTTGGATCAATCTTTTTGAATTGAAGGTTTTCATTGGGCTGGTGTGCTTTTGGGCTTTGTGTTCTTGTTGGGCTGCTATGTTCTCAGGTCTCTGACCTCCATCAAAATAATTATTAAATCAATACTGGGACTTTTTATACATTTTTATATGTACCACTTACTTTTTATACATTTCCCATGTGTGTACAGTGTACCTATGTTGTATACTTTTATGACGTCTTTATGCTTCCTATGTTTCATGCAACTTATGATGTTTATCTTTCATGCTATTTATATGGCATGATTATTTCACTTATGATGTCTTTATGCTTTCTATGTTTCATGCAACGTATGATGTTTATCTTTCATGCTATTATATGCCATGATTATTTCACTTATGTTATTTTTATGCTTTCTTTTTTTGTCCATCTTATGATGTTTATCTTTCATGCTATTTATATACCATGATTATTTCACTTAAATCTTTAATATTATGATCTTAATTCCCACATGTATGTGTGGTGCCACTTTATTATTTGCTTAATGTTATATGCTTCTTATTCTTACATCTTATGTTACATGTTTCTATATAGTCATCACGTTCATATCTTACAATATCCTTTTTATATTAACAAGTTTATCAAATGCTCACATACCTATATGTTATGATTCTTATTATTTTTATATGTTATAATCTTTATTGTGCTCTCATCTTTTACATCTTAATCCTTGTCTAGTGTTATAACTATTTTGTATTTGTTTTTTACCTCATTGAAGGTAACATTGGAGACATTTCACTATCCCTTATAATACGTGCTTTCATAATCACATATTGCCTATACTTTAACATGCATGTTCCATTGTGTGTTGTCTTTTACTATGTTTCATTATTTTATTATGATCACATATTTTTCTCCTTACCTCCACTACCTTGCACCCTTTCTAATCTATTAGAGGGGGGCATATATGTCACTATTAATGTTTCTTTTGTGAGTTACATTTTGTAAGGAGAAATTCATAGTCATTCTCATGTCTAAGGGATATTAACCATCCATCCTTTTTTGTTGGAATATTTTTCTTAAGAAACGTCTTAATCCAATTTTTTACTTAGAGCTTTACCACTTTCTACATATCTATAAAATCTCCTACCTTTCTCCTCCTTATCTTTCTTGTGCTTGAAGATATTATAAATATGTGCCATATGTACTCATTACATGCTTTTTCTATTTTGAATATTCCTATTTGAACATTCATTAGCATGCTAAAATATTCCACTATGATTTTTGTGATATCTCCTATTGCATGAAGGAAAAGAGTTGTTTCGGTCATAGTAGCAAAAATAGTTTAGGGAAAAAATCAGCAAACCAAAAGTATAAGATTTTTTGAAAAAAATGGGAAAAAATGGGGAAAATTTTGGATTTTAAAAAAACATAAAAAATTGTTAAAAAAGAGACTATTTTTTTTTTAAATTGTAGAAAATATTTTTGTTGTTGTTTATATTCATATTACTGGTTATAAAGGCAAATAATAAGTTAACTTTTTAAGAGGGTAGTCACCAAATACACGAAATAGTTGTCTAAGTCAAATTAAATATTAACTAAGTCTATGAAGTAACATAGATCAAAAGTTAATAGACAAATAGTAAAAGTGAAAGCCATTTTGAAGTGATCCAACAATTTCATTGTGATTGAGGCAAGCAGTTTTGTAGGGTTAATTCAATATTTTAGAAAACTTATCAAATCATATTCCACAATTGCAATGCTTTATATCATAGTAACAAAAATTATTTGGGGAAAAAATCCGCAAACCAAAAGTATAAGATTTTTTTGAAAAAATGGGTAAGAAATTGGATTTTAAAAATTTGTAAAAAAAATAAACACAAACAACTTGTTTTTAAAAACTTAAGGTCATTTCCATAGCATAGAGATATAGAGAGTAAATAAAATAGAGTTTTAACCCATGAATTATAGAAAATAGATTTTGTTGTTTATATTCATATTGCTGATTACATAGGCAAATATTCATTTAAGTTTTTAAAAGGGTAGTCACCAAATAGTTGTCTAAGTCTGAGATCAAAGATTAGCTAAGTCTATGAAGTAGTTAAGATCAAAATTTATCAAACAGAGATCCAACTATTGTTAGGAATTTAGTAAAATTGGAAGTCATTTTGAAGTGATCCAAGGCTTTCATTGTGATTGAGACAGGGAGTTTAACCCATGAATTGTAGAAAATAGATTTTTGTTGTTTATATTGATATTGTTGATTCATAGGCAAATATTCATTTAACTTTTTAAAAGGGCAGTCACCAAATACACCAAATAGTTGTCTAAGTCTGAGATCAAAGATTAGTTAAGTCTATGAAGTAGCTGAGATCAAAATTTATTAGACAAAGATCCAACAATTGTTAGGAATTTAGTAAAAGTGGAAGCCATTTTGAAGTGATCTGAGACTTTCATTGTGATTGAGGAAAGGAGTTTTCTAGGGGTAGTTCAATATTTGAGAAAGCTTATCAAATCATATTCCATAGTTGCAATGCTTTATATTCCCTGATGGCAATTGGTAAGTCTTTTATATGGGGTATAATTCAACAAAAGGCATTTGTTTAGCTGAAGTAAAAGATTAGCAAGCCACTGGTTTTGGCAATACCTAGCTTGGAATTTTGGCAATACCTAGCTTGCAACTACTATTTTAGGTAGAGAAAAAATTTAATGATTGTGTGTTGGAGGCTCTTTATCACAACTGTGTAAGCTTGTTTGTTGTCATTCAAATTTATTTCGTGGAGCACTTTAGATATATTGCTCACATAATGAATTGTATGTCTTTGTTTGAGAAAAAATTAACTATATCAATTATAAATTATAAATCATATATCTATATCTACATATATTAAATATGTCTTCGAACATTTAGTGTTTTGGTAGAAAAACTTCATTGGTGAGGTAGCCACCAAGGCTCAAACCCCTGTTGGATCATTGAGCTCGTGGGCTTTCTAGCTTTGTTGGGTCATTGAGCTTGTGGGTTTGAACAAGTGTGGGGAATGATGAACCCCCCGAAAATGGCCAAAATAACACTTTTTGACATTGATTCCACATTGACTCTGATTTTGTCTCAGACCAACCCTATTTCTAAGCAATCAGTGATTTCACTCATTTTTACAATTATTTTTTTCACTTTTTTTTGTCATTTTTGGGGTGTTTAACATGATTTTGATGTGATTTAAATGCAAAAAATATTTAAAGATTGGGTCAACACTTGGTCAATGATTTTTTCATGAATCGGGATTTTTTCGGGGAATAAATCAACTAGCTCCAGGATTCGGGATTAATGGGGTATAATCGCGATTTTTTGCAGACTATTGCTTCATTCGTTTCAGTTACTAACTTGCACTTAAAAAAAAATGAACACCATACACCTGTAATTTCTAAATGCAAGCATTATAGAAAATCACAAATGCAATGAATAAATAAACCCATTTTAAATGTCAATGATTTCTTAATATTAACTATATTCAGTTTTAAATAATCAAATAAATTACTAAATAAACATCAAATAAGATGCCACATCACATGTCTTTTTTGTCAAGGTGTCCAAAATTATCACAATAAGAAGTAAGACCTCTAATTGTGCACTAAGTCATGTTTATTGGTGTGCTAATGTGGCATCACATAATTGATTGCTTTTTCAAATTTAGTAGAATCTTTTTGAGGATAAGTATTGACATGGCACTTTTTTATGCTCCACTAATAGACTAATTGTGCCCAACAACTATCCTCAACATTAGACCCTCCTCTAGTGGAAGATCCTACCCCTAAAATACTCTAATGAAAGTGATCCAAAACATTAAAAAAAGGGGGGCAGATAGCATTAACTATTTGCCCTTGCACCTTTAGATTTGAAGGTGTTCTATTTCTTCACGATCATATGTCTCCATTCATTGAGAATTTTAGACTAAATTTTAGACTTCCCATGATACTCTGCCCAAATTTTGTTTGCTACTCTTATCGAGGTTTTTGCTAGGGTTTTTACAAGAGCATTTAAGGAGATTCCTGCTTAGATTCTTCCTTTTACCGATATTTCTCACAATGTCCCAGATGAGGTTCTCAATTACCATATCACGCAAATCAATGGCAACCACCCCAAGCTTCCCCAACAACTCAAAGTCCCTGAAAACTCCTAATGCTAGTAATCGCCATGAAGTCCTCAAGATTGTTGCAGATGGGTGTGAAAGTATCAGCCTCGGTTCATTGCGTAGAAGGGATTTGAGAACATGGGTATCTGCACGTCCAGATATCCAGTCTAGTGGGGGAGATGCAGGCATTAACAACAACAACAATGGTGGTGGTGGTGGTGGAGGAGAAGGGGGATCATGGGGGAAATCAGATGACAATGGGAGTAACAAAATCAATGGTGGGCTTTTGGGTGCTTTTTTTCAGGGATGGAAAGGCAGAGTGGAAGCAGATCCACAGTTTCCATTCAAGGTCCTGATAGAGGAGATAGTTGGGGTAAGTGCAGGTGTTGTTGGGGACATGGCATCTACGCCAAATTTTGGTCTCAATGAACCGGACTTGGTTTTTTCCATTATTGTTGTTGCATGCATCGTCAATTTCACTCTCATGTACATGTTAGCACCAACAGGATCAGTAGTTCAGACTCTCCCTGGTATGTTTGCAAGTTGTCCCACAAGCCACATGTTTGAGGCAGGGAGCTTCAATGTCTTAGAGAGATTGGGTACTTTTGTGTAAAAGGGAACCTTGTTTGTAGCTGTTGGGTTTGTTGCAGGGCTTGTGGGGACTGTAATATCTAATGGTTTGATCAATGTTAGGAAGAAAATGGATCCCAACTTTGAGACTCCAAGCAAGGCACCACCAACTTGGTTGAATGCTTCCACGTGGGCTGCTCACATGGGATTGAGCAGCAATTTCAGGTACCAATCTCTGAATGGCATTGAATTTTTGTTTGCCAAAGGACTTCCTCCTATTGCCTTTAAGTCTTCAGTGATTGTGCTTCGATGTTTGAACAATGTGCTTGGGGGAGTGTCTTTTGTGTTGTTGGCTATAATAACTGGAGCTCAAAGAGTAGATGAACCCCTATCACTATCTGAAGATGATAAATATAAGTTGTTAGATCAAGTTAAGGATTTGCAGTCGGTTCAATCTTCTTGAATTGAAGGTTTTCATTGAGCTGGTGTGCTTGCAAGCTTCGTGTTCTTGCTGTGCTGTCATGCTTGCACTGAACCTCCATCAAAAAATTTCTTGAATCAACACTCTTTTTTAGTACTTAACTGTAAAGATTTCAGAATGATTTGATTGTAAAGTGTTATCTTTTAGAAAATGATCCAGTGAATTCTCAAAAGGATAATACATGAATAATTTGTTCAACATGTAGGTGGAAAGTTGGTTCCTACTATAAGAAAACTTTCTTTCCAAAACTATTTAATAAATAGGTAGACTCTCCAAAAGTATTTAATAAATAGGGAGAGAGTTAGAATCTCAAATTTTCATTAAATCATATTACATCATATGAAAATCTACCTTTCTCCAAAAATATCTAACAAGTGAATGGCAAGTTGGATTTCATTACATAAAGAAAGTTCCACTTTCTTTGAACTCATCCAATAAACAAATGGAGAGTTGGATATCATAATAACATTGCAATGTTGCTTGAATTGTATACATCATGATTAGTTTCCTTTCTTTAGAAATGACCACTGGCCAACCAAATGGTTTAGACCACTCACCAAAACATTAAAAAAAGGGGGGGCAGATAGCATTAATTATTTGCCCTAGCACCTTTAGATTGGAAGGTGTTCTATTTCTTCAAGATCACATGTCTCCATTCATTGAGAATTTTAGACTTCCCATGATTCTCTGCCCAAATTTTGTTTGCTACTCTTACCGAGGTTTTTGCTAGGTTTTTAACTAGAGCGTTTAAGGAGATTCTTGCTTAGATCCTTCCTTTTACCGATATTTCTCACAATGTCCCAAATGAGGCTCTCAATTGTCATATCAGGCAAATCAATAGCAACCACCCTAAGCTTGCCCAACAACTCAAAGTCCCTGAAAACTCCTAATGCTAGTAATCGCCACGAAGTCCTCAAGATTGTTGCAGATGGGTGTGAAAGTATCAACCTCAGTTCATTACGTAGAAGGGATTTGAGAACATGGGTATCTGCACGTCCAGATATCCAATCTGGTGGGGGAGATGTAGGCATTAACAACAACAACAATGGTGGTGGTGGTGGAGGAGGAGAAGGGGGATCATGGGGGAAATCAGACGACAATGGGAGTAACAAAATCAATGGTGGGCTTTTGGGTGCTTTTCTTCAAGGATGGAAAGCCAGAGTGGAAGCAGATCCACAATTTCCATTCAAGGTCCTGATGGAGGAGATAGTTGGGGTAAGTTCAAGTGTTGTTGGGGACATGGCATCTAGGCCAAATTTTGGTCTCAATGAACTGGACTTGGTTTTTTCCACTATTGTTGTTGCATGCATCGTCAATTTCACTCTCATGTACATGTTAGCACCAACAGGATCAGCAGTTGAGACTCTCCTTGGTATATTTGCAAGTTGTCCCACAAGCCACGTGTTTGAGGCAGGGAGTTTCAATGCCTTAGAGAGGATGGGTACTTTTGTGTACAAGGGAACCTTGTTTGCAGCTGTTGGGTATGTTGCAGGACTTGTGGGGACTGTAATATCTAATGGTTTGATCAGTGTTAGGAAGAAAATGGATCCCAACTTTGAGACTCCAAACAAGGCACCACCAACTTGGTTGAATGCTTCTACGTGGGCTGCTCACATGGGTTTGAGCAGCAATTTCAGGTACCAAACTCTGAATGGCATTGAATTTCTGCTTGCCAAAAGACTTCCTCCTATTGCCTTTAAGTCTTCAGTGATTGTGCTTCGATGTTTGAACAATGTGCTTGGGGGAGTTTCTTTTGTGCTGTTGGCTAGAATAACTGGAGCTCAAAGAGTAGATGAACCCCTATCACCATCTGAAGATGATCAGGTTAAGGATTTGCAGTCGGATCAATCTTCTTGAATTGAAGGTTCTCATTGGGCTGGTGTGCTTGTAAGCTTCGTGTTCTTGCTGTGTTGTCATGCTTGCACTGAACCTCCATCAAAAAATTTCTTGAATCAGCACTCCAACTTTTTAATACTTTAACTGTAAAGATTTCAGAATGCTTTGATTGTGAAGTGTTATCTTTTAGAAGATGATCCAGTGGATTCTGGAAAGGATAACACATGAATAATGCTTTGATTGTGGCAAGTTGGATCCTACTATAAGAAAACTTTTTTTTCAAAATTATTTAATAAATAGGTAGAGAGTTAAAAAGTTATTACGTCATATAAAAATCTACCTTTCTCCAAAAATATCTAACAAGTGAATGGCAAGTTGGATTCCATTACATAAAGGAAGTTCCACTTTCTTTGAACTCATCCAATAAACAAATGGAGAGTTGGAAATGAGCACTGGCCAACCCGTGATAAATGGTTTAGACCACTCACCCTTAGGCACCTTCAATGAATAGATTGAGCACGAACACTTATATATCAAATAAAGAAGATGAAATTATTGGGAGATATACTCTCCTGCCATTGCGCCACTGACTAAAAATAAACACAGTAGCAAAACAATAGAATAGCATATAAAGTAGTGGAGATGGAATATTGATCACCCTTTGGGAAATCTTTAAAGCAGGGAATCAGCATTTGACACACAGCTCCACTGATGGGGAAATCTATATCATTTCTATAAAGGAACGAAAAGTATAATATTTGTTTTGCTAATGGAATTTTAGTTGGTATTGATGTATTGACTGTAATCTAGGCTGATCTTTTTGGTCTATGGATTGTAGTACCCATTTGTTATTGTCTATGATTTGATAACTTCTTTTTTAATTAGTAGATTTCAAGTAAAAGTATATAATATGGGTTTTAATGATGTTTTATGGTGGAATATAAATTTTATTAGGTTTAATAGACGAGTTTAAAAAAAAATTGGAAGACAAATTTATATTATGGACATGCTTTTTAATCAATAAATTAGTTTTAAATAATCTAATAAATTATTAAATAAAAATCAAATATGATGCCACATCACATGTCCTTTTTGTCAAGGTGTCCAAAATGATCACAATAAGAAGTAAGATCTCTAATTGTGCACTAAGTCATGAATATTGGTGTGCTAATGTGGCATCACATTATTGATTACTTTTTCAAATTTAGTAGAATCTTTTTGAGGATAAGTATTGACATGACACTTTTTTGTGCTCCACTAATAGACTAATTGTGCCCAACAACTACCCTCACTATTAGACCCTGCTAGTGGAAGATCCTGCCCCCCTAAAATACTGTAATGAAAGTGGTCCAAAACATTAAAAAAAAGGGGGGCAGATAGCATTAATTATTTGCCCTAGCACCTTTAGATTGGAAGGTGTTCTATTTCTTCAAGATCACATGTCTCCATTCATTGAGAATTTTAGTCTTCCCATGATTCTCTGCCCAAAATTTGTTTGCTACTCTTACTGAGGTTTTTGCTAGGTTTTTAACTAGAGCGTTTAAGGAGATTCCTACTTAGATCCTTCCTTTTACCGATATTTCTCACAATGTCCCAAATGAGGCTCTCAATTGCCATATCAGGCAAATCAATGGCAACCACCCTAAGCTTGCCCAACAACTCAAAGTCCCTGAAAATTCCTAATGCTAGTAATCGCCACGAAGTCCTCAAGATTGTTGCAGATGGGTGTGAAAGTATCAACCTCAGTTCATTGTGTAGAAGGGATTTGAGAACATGGGTATCTGCACGTCCAGATATCCAGTCTGGTGGGGGAGATGCAACCATTAACAACAACAACAATGGTGGTGGTGGTGGAGGAGGAGAAGGGGGATCATGGGGGAAATCAGATGACAGTGGGAGTAACAAAATCAGTGGTGGGCTTTTGGGTGCTTTTCTTCAGGGATGGAAAGCCAAAGTGGAAGCAGATCCACAGTTTCCATTCAAGGTCCTGATGGAGGAGATAGTTGGGGTAAGTTCAGGTGTTGTTGGGGACATGGCATCTAGGCCAAATTTTGGTCTCAATGAACTGGACTTGGTTTTTTCCACTATTGTTGTTGCATGCATCGTCAATTTCACTCTCATGTACATGTTAGCACCAACAGGATCAGCAGTTGAGACTCTCCCTGGTATATTTGCAGGTTGTCCCACAAGCCACGTGTTTGAGGTAGGGAGTTTCAATGCCTTAGAGAGGATGGGTACTTTTGTGTACAAGGGAACCTTGTTTGCAGCTGTTGGGTTTGTTGCAGGACTTGTGGGGACTGTAATATCTAATGGTTTGATCAGTGTTAGGAAGAAAATGGATCCCAACTTTGAGACTCCAAACAAGGCACCACCAACTTGGTTGAATGCTTCTACGTGGGCTGCTCACATGGGTTTGAGCAGCAATTTCAGATACCAAACTCTGAATGGCATTGAATTTCTGCTTGCCAAAGGACTTCCTCATATTGCCTTTAAGTCTTCAGTGATTGTGCTTCGGTGTTTGAACAATGTGCTTGGGGGAGTGTCTTTTGTGTTGCTGGCTAGAATAACTGGAGCTCAAAGAGTAGATGAACCCCTATCACCGTCTGAAGATGATCAGGTTAAGGATTTGCAGTCGGATCAATCTTCTTGAATTGAAGGTTCTCATTGGGCTGGTGTGCTTGTAAGCTTCGTGTTCTTGCTGTGCTGTCATGCTTGCACTGAACCTCCATCAAAAAATTTCTTGAATCAGCACTCCAACTTTTTAATACTTTAACTGTAAAGATTTCAGAATGCTTTGATTGTGAAGTGTTATCTTTTAGAAGATGATCCAGTGAATTCTGGAAAGGATAACACATGAATAATTTGTTCAACAAGCAGATGGCAAGTTGGATCCTACTATAAGAAAACTTTTTTTCCAAAATTATTTAATAAATAGGTAGAGAGTTAGAAAGTTATTACGTCATATAAAAATCTACCTTTCTCCAAAAATATCTAACAAGTGAATGGCAAGTTGGATTCCATTACATAAAGGAAGTTCCACTTTCTTTGAACTCATCCATTAAACAAATGGAGAGTTGGAAATGAGCACTGGCCAACCCGTGATAAATGGTTTAGACTACTCACCCTTACGCACCTTCAATGAAAAGATTGAGCACGAACACTTATATATCAAATAAAGAAGATGAATTATTGGGAGATATACTCTCCTGCCATTGCGCCACTGACTAAAAATAAACACAGTAGCAAAACAATAGAATAGCATATAAAGTAGTGGAGATGGAATATTGATCACCCTTTGGGAAATCTTTAAAGCAGGGAATCAGCATTTGACACACAGCTCCACTGATGGGGAAATATATATCATTTCTATAAAGGAACGACTAGTATAATATTTTTTTTTTGCTAATGGATTTTTAGTTGGTATTGATGTATTGACTGTAATCTAGGCTACTCTTTTTGGTCTATAGCTTGTTCCGGCTATGGATTGCAGCACCCATTTGTTATTGTCTATGATTTGATAACTTATTTTTTAATTAGTAGATTTCAAGTAAAAATATATAATATGGGTTTTAATGATATTTTATGGTGGAATATAAATTTTTATTGGGTTTAATGGATGAGTTTAAAAAAAAATTGGAAGACAAATATATATTATGGACATGTTTTTTACTCAACCTGTTTTATATACTTGAGTCAAATGTTGTGTTAGTACGTGTATTATTAAGAGGTGCAATGGATAAACTTAAAAGAAAATTAGGAAGATAGGGACATATATATTATGAATAAGTTTTTTAATCACTCTATTCATTAAGAAAAATGTATGTGAGACATGGAGATATATTTTTCTATTCATATGGATTATTAGGTAAAAGTGAGTTTTTGAAAGGACTCAAATCTTTGTATAACAATTAAAAGATATGCGTGAAGGATAGCAAAAATAAATGATTCTAATAGTTTATTAGAAGTAACAAACAAATAGTGTCAAAAACCACCAATGAAAAATTAGACAACAACAAACTAACAATGCAATAACACCACTACCACTGAGTAGAGATCCTTCAAAAAAGTCATTGCATTCAATTCCTCAATATTTCTAGGTGAGAAAAAGTCATTGCTTTCAATTCCTCAATATTTCTAGGTGAGCCTCCATCCCTCGAGAATTCCAGATGATACTCCATCCCTCAAGAATTCCAAGTTATCCTCCATCACCTCAATATCCAATTCAATAATTATGCCCTCTTTTTGCCTCATAGGTATCCTTATCTTTTTCTAGAGCCCTCTTGAGAATCTAACTTCTTTATCAATTATCAATATAACTACCACAACCTTGGTTGCGCCTTACTTTAGAAAAAAAAGGTTAACATGGAACAATCTCAAATTGAGATCTAGGTTGAGTTCAAAGATGATAATTGAAATAAGTTAAATACTAGCACCTTGTACCTAGAGGAGGTTCAAGGGATAAGCCGATATGATATCAAAAGTAAAAATTAAATGTTAAATGTATGAGTTTTCAAAATTGTAAGAAAATTGAATAAATCCCCAATGATGAAAAGTAGATTTCAAAATTGAAACCAATCTTTAAGAAAGAGTGATAATAATTAATTAAAATGCTTCAATCAAAACAAACACAAAAAGAATATACCATTTCACCATTAGCATTTTTTCTAATCAGAGATATCAACAAATCTCACCTGCATTGTCAAGATTGTGCTTTCCTTCTGAAAGCATTCCATTCTCTTGTCACTCGTAGCATATTTTCATTTGCTTTAAATACGCTTGACAATACATATGCCAAGTATGGAACTTTGGTTGCTTCTCACAATGTATTTGAATACATGAAAGAACGGGACAACTTCTTCTGGAAAGTAGTAATTGTGGCTTACCAAAGATATGGGTATCCTGACTTCTTCTTCTGGAAATGCAATCAACAAGTGTCCAAAGTGATGCATGCACCTTCTCCACTATACTCCCAGCCTGTGCCAAAATAAGAGCCTTGAAGTAGGGTATAGGCATCCATCAAAGCATAGTGGAAAGGGGATTTTTATCTTATGATGTAGTTGCAAATGCCTTGATAGACATGTACGCAAAACGTGCAAGATTTCTCTCATTTATTTCCCTATTTATTTCTGTTTGTAAATGTGTCTCCTGTTTTCTAGGTGCTCACTATGATTCTCCCCTATGTTTGTGTGTTCAGGAAACATCATCACTGGATGCCTGCACCTTTTTTATTGCCATATTTATTTTGTGTGGGTAAGTTTAATTAAATTCCACAACCAGTTGGCTCTTCGTTTTGGGTTAGTTTAAATTTAAACTTCCACTCACAGATTGTAGCCTTTTTTTAAGGAATTTTTCTCCCGGAAACTTGCAGTCATGGTTTTCGAATTTCTATTATCATTCTTGGCAATATTTTCCCAAACTTTTATGCACGGTTTTTTAATTTTTAATATTTTTCAGGCATTTTTTTTTTTCAGACGTGAGACAAATTTTTCCGGAAAAAGTAGTGTGGCAAGTCCACTTATAACAAAAGCCTATCGGCTAAATATGCATGAGATTAACAAGGGAAGGGTTTGACTCTCTCTTAAGCGAGCTCAAAAGAAACCATGAAGATTTGAAAATATTTTTGAATACGATCATTCTTTTCAACTTATTTCAATTATCATCTTTGAACTCAACCTAGATCTCAATTTGAGATTGTTCCCTGTTAACCTATTTTTTCTGAAGTAAGACACAACCAAGGTTGTGGTAATTATATTGATAATTGAAAATCTAATTACATAATTTTTAAAGTATGAGGTCATACGGAGACATCAAAATATTTCTTCTATCAACATGACATTTATGTCACCCATTCAACCCACTTCATCCCCATCGACAACCACATTCACTAGCTCATGAACCTCCTTATTTGCCTCTCGGTAAGTGTGGTAATGGTGAAAGTATTAAAATAAAATCAACAAAGCTAGGGCACTCTCAAGTAATGTGTTGAGTTTCCAATTGGTCATATTCCCCAATCTTACTGTATTAACGACTATTGAATAATCTCCTTCAATCTCTAGTTTTGTAATTCCAATATCTTTAAAAAATAGTAGTCCCTGAATTAGTGCCTTTAGCTCAACTATATTATTTGTGTCCTCCTCCAAGGGAACTACGAGGCATCCCACAATTGACCCATCCCATAGTCTAATGATGCATCCCACCCCTAATGAACCCATGTTGCCCTTGGAAGCCCCATCAAAGTTAATTTTATACCACCTTGATTAAGGTGGTCTCTAAACACTTTGTGCTATGATATCTTCTGCCTCATTGCCACCCTTGTTGGCAAAATGGTCAACGCTCCCCTCAGGATTCGTGACAAGGGACTAACTGCCTCCCATGCAATTGATATCTCTACAGTTTGTATCGGGCATTGACAGATCAGTCTTTTGATGCAATGACAAACTGGGCCAACAAATGGTATTAGAGCATTGGGTCACGAGTTTGAATCCCCTCAGGTAATGCTGAGGGGGAGATTGTTGGCAAAATGGTCAGTGCTACCCTTAGGATTCATGACAAGGGACTCACCACCTCCCATGCGATCCATATCTCTATAGTTTGTATTGGGCGTTGACAGATCGGTCTTTTGGCGCAACGACAAACTGGGCCAACAACCCTCACCTATGAAGGACACTATTTTTAAGCCATTCCATTTTAATTGCATCCTACTACACAAAACATAAACTGAGCTTTCTTCTTCAAGTGTAAAGTAGATATGGTGTTAACCAACTCCACAATTGTCACCTCCACCTTGTTTAAAAATGAACTAATTAATAATCTTGAAATATCCTCCTATTGTGCTCCTTCTAGATTTCCCACCGAAGAAGTGAAGAACTAGAGATCTGCAAGCAACAACATATGGTTGAATGATGAATAATTGGTCATGCCTTGAACATACTCATGATGTCATTCAAAAGGGCCATGATCTTCCTCAACTTTGCACATAACTATTTTGAACATTCCTGGGAGAAAGGGCATCCCAAAAATAGATGATCCTCAATTTCCTCTACCTCTCTTCACAAAACACATCTTGATAGCCCAACAAACCCCAACCAACTAAACTTTTTTATTGTGAGAATCTTACCTTCTAGTGTTGCCCATGCAAAAGCCCCAGCTTTGTGTAGGCAAAATTTATTCTAGAATAGTTGTATGGGGATGTCCAATCTAAGTTGATTATCTCTATTGACAATCCTATTATAGCCTTCATTAATATTGTATTGTCCATTCATAGAACCGGCCCAAACTAATTTAACCATCCCATGTCTAAAGACAATAACCCTATTCTCTAAAATTTATTTCAACCCATTGACCTCAATCTTTTGCAGAGAGATGGATTGGAAATCTTTCCAATTCCATCTACGTGTTGGATCCCTGTTTTTGAAAACAACATAGTCTTTGACCCAATCACCCCATTATTTTCTTAGGAGGGTTTTGTTGTGTTTTTCCTCCATCAGGTTGTCGATTCTTGGGTATCCTCCCTAGTAATCTTCCCAAAATAAAGCCTTTCTTCCATCATCTATACCCTAGGTTAGAGCTACTAATATCATTGGTCTGCAAGACAACATAAAATTCCATACTTGAGCCTCTAGGTGGATTAGTAGTTCTAAAGATGCCATTTGACTCCTCATTGTCAAGGTATTTGCTTTATAGGATTCTATCCCACTTCAAATATGGCTCCTTATAAATTATCTATAGTAACTTTGCTCCCAATGCCTTGTTTTTTCATAGCTAATTCTTGACACCAGCTCAGCCCACCTCTTTGGGTCTACAAATTTTCTCCCATGACATTAGGGAAATTTTCTTCTTTTCTTCCAAGTACTACCAGTAAAACTTTGTCAATTTTTTTACCACCTTAAAGTTTTCTTTTGTCGAGAGAGAGAGAGAGAGAGAGAGAGGGGCAACGGAGTAGGTAAATTGGCATGACAAAGATAACTAATTTGAGCATAACTAACTGTCCAGCCTAGGATATCCATTTTCCTTTCCATGTGGACAATTTTTTTTCCATTTTTTCTACCAAAGGGTCTCATAGTTTCATAGTTTTCACTCCTTTATCCAAGGGCATTCCTAAATATGAGCAATGGAGGTTCCCCAACTTAAAGTTTAGAGTTTTGAGAATCTCTACCTCCATCCTAGGCTACACGTCAAAGAAGAAATTTTTTTACTTGGCATGTCTAATCTCTTATCCAAAAGCAATTGCATATTGCTCTAGTATGTTGTAGAAGAGTTGAGCCTCCCTTTTCTTTGATTCCCCAAATAACATAATATTAGATCTACAAATTATTTATGTGAGATAGCTGGAAGAGAGCTAGCTATTTTAGTTCCTTTAATCATACCCCTATCTTGATAGGATTTTAAGGATCTTCCAAGTGTCTTATTCATGATTATAAATAGGAATGGAGATAAATATCTCCTTGTCTCAATCTTCTTGATCTCTTAAAGAAGCCTTCTAGGGTTCCATTTACAAGAATTGAGAACCCAGGGCAGGAGAAACAATAGTGAACCCAATCAATCCACTGTTTGTTGAAACCAAAAGCTTAAAGGATTTTGCATAGATAGAATTGGTCCAATTTACAATAAGCTTCCTCGATATCTAGCTTAATTAGAATTATTGGTGTCTTATTGTTTTGAATTGAATGGATTGTCTATTGGGAAATTATGACACCATCTAGGATGGACTTGCTAAGATAAATCTAGTCTATTATTTTGAGATAATGTTTGGTTGGATTTATTTTAATATGTTTTCCATAGCTTTCACCATTATCTTATAGATTGTGTTGCATAGAGAGAAATTGGGCAAGAATCATCCAGGTTAATGGTCTTTTCATTCTTTGAGATGATGAAAATGAATGTATTATTGATTTCTCTAAGAAGTCTACTTGAGTTCTTGGCTTCCTCTAGTGCAACCACTAGCTCAAAACCAATTATATGCCAATATTTCTAAAAGAAGCTAGCAGGAAACCCATTCAATCCTAAGACTTTGTCTAGGTGGAGTTATTTCAATGCAGTTTCAAACCCTTGTTTGATGAACCTTGCCTTCAAAAGATTATTTTGAGCATTTGATATCAATTTTGGAATATGGTTTAGGAATTCCTACTCATTTGACCTATCTAAACCCTCCAAATTGTTCAATATGGCAGAGAAGAAAGAGATTGTTTCCTTGGCTATCTCCTCAAGGTCTTCTGAAAGTGATCCATTGGCCTTCTTGATTTTACCAATCCTCTTTATATTCCTTCTTTTCTTGGTCACATTATGGAAGAACTTCATATTCATGTCTCCTTTCGCCATCCAAGTCTCCCCTAATTTTTCCCTCCAAACAAATTCTTCCTTTGCTAAGATGTCCTCATAATCTCCTCGATTGTCTCCTTGGGGATATCCTTAGTTGTTCCTAAAGCTTCACCCTTACCCCTGCAATGGTTCGTCCTCCTTCTCTTATCAATATTAGGAATATCATCTTCCCCTTCATCACCTATAAAAGAGCCATTGGTCCAAGAAATGTAGGCCTTAGATCTCTTATTATTGACCTTCTTTTGCATGGTAACCACAACAACCGCCTCATCAATAGACTTTGCATACTCATCAGAAGTAATGAACACAGAGTAAGAGATCTCATCAAAATAATAGTTCTTAAAGGGTTTATATTTCTTATGGGGCTTAGGTTGGTTAGGGTCAACCGACAAAGATAAGACTTTAGTATGCTCTATTATGAGAAAAATTAGGCCTTCATGCAAAACAAATAACCTAGGGTTTTTCTTATAGTTAATTAAACCGACTTCCAAAGAGAACAACAAATAGAAGGGGAAATAAACAAAGAGACTATGAAAAAAATGATTCAAAAGAACAAAATGATGTCCAAAGAGGCCCGTGAATCTATCATCAAGGGTTATGTACCTCATTATGGCTTCTGCAATCAAAGCCCAAAAGGGCTTGATGGAATCTCTATTATAGCCTCTAGAGGACAACTTTGTGAGCTTCTCATTCTCACCTTCTTTGAAAAAAGTGTCCATAGCATTTTTGGAAGCCTTACAGTCCTTAAAAATATTCATACCCTAGGCCAAAGTCTGTAACAAGGGCAATTAGGTCCCTTGTAATCTCTAGCTCCAAATTATACACTTCCACTGTTAGGAACTAGAAGCGCAACTGAGGCGGGGGGGGGGGTGGTGGTGGTGAATTAGTTGTCAATGAATTACAAACCATTTATAACTTAATACTTAATACCGGTAAACCAAACTTAATGTCGGTTAATAGATTAGCAGTTAATATCAATACTGGTAAAACTCGATGCATGAAACAGAAAGAGAAACAACATCCACAACACATAACACAAAGATTTTGACGTGGAAACCCTATAAGGAGAAAAACCACGATAAGAAACCTTACCCACAATCAGATGATACTACTGTAGATAGTATGTGTATACAAATGGGGTTTGCACATGCAGAAAGGCCAACCGCCTAGAGCACACTGCTCAAATGGGAGTCACAATGACTACAATAGGATGGTTAAATCCTAGAATAATGTACTTCTCAAATTAGCATCATCAATGTTGGATTCAGTACCAGTTAAGCTCTGATAAACACCTTCAAACCTTCCTTGAACCTTCTCTATGGTCTGCTCATATGATCTTCAATATTCGCACATACCATGTTATAATACCATACCATAACCTTACATACCATATCTCATCTCAAATGAGATCTTACATATATACAAAACCTAAGACCAAATGTGTAGGTTGGTTCACTAAGAATATTACAATAAAATCAATTACATATAAGTCTTGATGTGATGCATCATGTTGGCTCAATACATTTACAACAATATCCAATCAATAAATCATCTCCATAACGTGTCGCGTTGATCTGGAATAGATAACGCATACGGGTCCATAACCTAGACCAATTTGTCAGTAACAACAAATATGTCAACCCAATTAGACCATTAACCAAAACACCAAAACCAAGTATCCAAACCATGTCTTTGACATAATCAAGTGATCTCCAGATGATAACAAGTCATCAACAGTGTCGGTGAACCATATAACCTACCGATGAGCAATATATCGGTGACTGTGCATAAGTCACTGACATTACTGGTGAGCATAACCATAGATCTCCAGAAGGATAAGTGTTGACATCAATGACAAAACTAATGCAACACATCCATAATACCAACAATCTCCAAAATAGATCAATACCAAAAATGAAAATCAAAATATAAAGAGTATATATCTCTCCCCCAATGAATAATGTCTCATAGATCTCTCTCCCAAGAATGTTTTTCCATAGATATCTCTCCCCCAATGAATAATGTCTCATAGATCTCTCTCCCAAGAATGTTTTTCCATAGATATCTCTCCCCCTTTGACATCAAATGTGAAAGCAGTTAAGAATAAATACCAGAACATACAACCAACTAATATAACCAACTACTCCCCCTGAGAAGTAGCTCTCCTCCATCAAAGCCGGAAAAAAAAATCTTTGTTAGTTTTTGTCAGCTTGATGTCAATCTTCAATTTTCTAAGTCTCTATCGGTGAGGGTATTACCCCAAGATTCTCTTTGAGATATTCAAAGGTTTCCTTAGGCAAAGATTTTGTAAAGATATCTGCAATCTGCTCTTTAGTATTCACATAAACCAATCTTACTTCTTTTGCTTCAACATTCTCTTTCAGAAAATTATATTTGATAGAAACATGTTTAGTCTTAGAGTGAAATACCGGATTCTTTGATATATAAATTGTTGTTGAATTATCACAATAAATGATTATAGGTTCTTTGCATTTTACCTTTATGTCCTTCAACATTTTCTTAATCCATAATACCTGAGTACAATTAGTTGTTGAAGCAACATATTCTGATTTTGTTGTTGATAATGATGTACAACTCTGCTTCTTGCTTAACCATGAAATCAATTTGCTACCAAGAAAGAATGCTTTGCCAGTGGTACTCTTCTTGTCATTTACATCTCCTGCCAATTTGCATCTGTGTATGCACATAGATTAAAAAAAATCATCTTTAGGGTACCATAAACCAAGATTTATTGTGCCTTGTAGATAAAATCATTTTTACTGCTAATTCATGATTTTCTTTAGGATTACTCTGAAACCTTGAAACAATACATACTGCATTCATTATATCAGGTCTTGCTTGTGTCAAATACAGTAAACCTCCAATCATATATTTGTATCTCGTTGGATTAACAGGAGTTGAATCATCCTTCAATGTCAATTTATCGGTTGTAGTCATAGGAGTACTTACCAGTTTAGAGTTTTCCATACCAAATTTCTTCAGTAGTTCCTTCAAGTATTTTGTTTGACATATGAATATACCTCTATCAAATTGTGAAATCTGCAATCCTAAAAAGAATTTTATCTCCCCAATCATAGATATTTCAAATTCTTCTTGCATCTTGTTAGCAAACTCTTTACACAATCCATCTTCTCCTCCAAAAATGATATCATCAACAAAAACTTCAATAACCAAGATGTCATCATTAGTCACTTTGAAATATAAGTTGCTGACAGCATTACCTTTAGTGTAACCAAGCTTCAAAAGATATTTGTCCAATCTAGCATACCAAGCTCTAGGAGCTTGCTTCAATCCATACAAAGCTTTCCTTAATCTACAAACCATATCTTTATCATTTGTCAATGAAAATCCATCAGGTTGTTCAATGTAAACTTCCTCTTCAAGATCACCATTCATAAATGCATGTTTTACATCCATCTTATATACTTTATAGTTCTTATGAGCTGCAAATGCAAGAAATAATCTAACTACCTCAATTCTAGTTACCGGTGCAAAGGTTTCATTGTAATCAATTCCCTCTTTCCGTGAATATCCTTTACACACTAATCTTGCTTTGTTCCTGATTACTTTTCCATCTTCATTAAGTTTATTTTTGAATACCCATTTAGTTCCAATTACATTTTTGTCTTTAGGCTGGGGAACTAATGTCCATGTATTGTTCTTTTCAATTTTTTCTAATTCATCTTCCATTGCTTTTATCCAGTGTTCATCTTTACATGCTTCAATAACAGATGTTGGTTCAGTTTGAGAAATTTAGCAACCTCTTCATTTTCCAGTCTTCCTCTTGTCATAACACCTTGATACTTATTCCCAATTATCTGATTTTCTGAGTGATTCAGTCTTACATACCTGGGTTTATTCACATGTTGTTGTTCTTTAGTCATTGTGGAATTCTCTGATGATGTTAGTGTGACTGGATCTACATTTTGTACCGGTGCACTCTGTATTGGTTCATTTATGATCATCTCAACTGTCGGTTCAGAATCTACAGACCTTGAATTTCCTCTATAGTGTTCATCTATCTTCACATTAGCACTTTCAATGATCTTCTGCAATCTTTTATTAAAACATCTATATGCCTTGCTCTCAGATGAATAACCAAGAAATATTCCTTCATCACTTCTAGGATCGAATTTACCAACATACTCATCTCTCCTAATATAACATTCGCTTCCAAATATTCTGAAGCATTTAAGAGTAGGAGTATTACCAAACCATAGTTCATAAGGTGTCTTACCAGTTTCACCTTTGATGTGAACTCTGTTGAAGGTGTAAACCGTTGTATTCACTGCTTCTCTCTAGTACACATGAGGTAGATTTGCTTCCAATATCATGCTTCTAGCTGCTTCCAGAATAGTTATGTTCTTCCTTTCCACAATTCCATTCTGCTAAGGTGTCCGGGGTGCTGATAGTTATCTTTTGATTCCATTCACTTCACATAATGTATTAAATTCCTTAGATGTAAATTTTCCTCCTTGATCAGATCTCAAACATTTGATTTTCTTACCGATTTCACTCTCTACCATTGCCTTGTATAAATTGAATTTTCCAAAAGTTTCTGATTTTTTCTTGAGAAAAGTAACCCAACACATTATAGAATAATCATCAATTATTAGCATAACATATCTATCTCCCTGTAGACTTCTTGTTCTTTCCGGACCACACAAAGTCAGTATGAATTAAATCAAGAACATTATTGGATCTCTCATAAATACTCTTAAAGGTTGTTCTAACTTACTTTCCTATTTGACATTCCTTACATACCGGATTATGAGGTTTCACAATCTTAGGTAAATCCCTTGCTTCCTTAGTTGAACTTGTTGGTGTAAATAAATATTCATTTTGGATATTATTACACTTACTTAAGTTAACTTAGGATAATGCATCTCTTCGTAGTTTGGATTTGAGACACTTAGGGAAGTGTGCACATAGGGATAGAGCTTGTAGGAGAAATTCCACCTTTTGTGGTCTTATTTTGTTGTTACACTCCACATTCAGTGGGTCATCCACCTCTTGTGGAATATTATATTATTTCTCCTACCTACCCCTAGTATTTCTTACCTACCCTTGTTTTTCATTGAGCCACATGTCATATTTGTGTGCTCATACATCCATATGGCCTTGCCTATATAAGCAGGCCTATATTCATTGTATTGGTTAATCCAGTTGATCATTTGCATATTGATGAGAATATAGTTTGTTCTTGTCATTCTATTGTCTCTTTTCAAGCTTTTCAGTGTGCCCTTGATCTTGGCAAAATCCTACATGGTATCAGAGCTATTGGGGCTTCATTGATTGGTTTTTGGAGACATCGTGGAAGGCTTCTATTTTCGGATTTGGGGATCTTCATTTTTTGGGGGTGTCATACAACAATTTGCACATCACCGTTGAATCCAAGAGGCCATTTCCATAAAATTCGACTATAAAGTCGACCTATTTTGGTGAGAAATTTTTTTTTCCCCATTTTGGCTATTATCGTACGGATTTCGAAAAAAAAATTGAAAATCTAAAAAATAGCGTTCAAAAATATAAAAAAATCAAAAAAAAAAAAAGGTTTTTTTGTGTTGTGTTTGGGGGTCCGCAGACCCCCCCGTACTCTGTTGTTTGCAGGCTACGTCGTCGTACTATCCGTCCTCTGTCATGTCGTGTACCTCCCGTCTGACGCGTCCTCTAGTACCCCACACTGCCACGCAAACGCAATGTACCTCGCTGCCGCCGCCGACCGCAAAGACCACCCATTGGCAGCCTCGCACTCTCGTCTGCGGCGGCCCGCTCCCACCTTCGGCGTCCTCAGCTCCGGCCGCTTCCTCCTCTTCGGCAACCGCTACCTCCTCTCCGGTGACCGTCTACCTAATGTTGTCGGCCAAAGATCTCCGGCGCCGCCCAGTCACCGTAGGCCACCACGCGGAGCACAGTCAGCTGTCGGGACCTCGCCACGTGGGACACACGCAGACCTCCATATGCCACATCACCCGTGCAACGCAGTCCATCCGTACGCCACTACACAGTGCCATGTCAGCATCCGTATTGCACAATCATATGCCCAGTCAGCAGTCCGTACAGTACGGACGCCCAGTCAGCAGGGAGGCAAAGTTTTCGCGATGGTCATACGACCATCAAATTTAAGATAGTGAATTGCTGACGCCAATGCCACATCAGCAGCTCTTTGAAATTTTTTTGACCCCTCTCCATTGAGCTTTTCAGTTTTGCAGTCCAACTTTGAAAGGCCATATCTTGCTCATTTTTGCTCCTTTTTTGGTGCAATTTTTTTGAAATGGGCTAAAATTTCAAGATCTTTGCAGTGGTGTGGCTATTTTCTGATTTTGGCGCACAGGTTTTTCATAATTTTTGATTTCTCTCAGTTGTACCTGTCCAATCCTCAATTCTGCAACTTCAAACGTCTCGTTTGCGCTCATACGACCTCCTTTTCAGGTGCCGTTGTTTTTGAAAGTGCATGTTTTTTCATCTACTTTCATAATATATGATCAGATTTTAGAGATTTTGAGTGGAAATTGTACTTTTAGATATTGGTCTTATTTGGCCTATTAGGTACTTGTAAATTGCTTGGATCTTAGTTAGATCTCTTGCATTTTCAGTTTGAGACTCTTTTGGCCTTATTGAGGCAGTTGTAAAATTGTAAATCAGAAGTCCACTTTGCCATTTTTTGCAAGTGGCCCATTGTATACGCACTAAGTATAAAGTGTCAAAATCATCACTTTTGGGGGGGGGTTCTTTGATTGAGTGAATTTGGGGGGGTGTCTTGTGTGATTGTGCCTCTCTTTGTGCTCTCTCCATTTTTGTTGCAATGAGTCCTAATAAATTTCAACCTTTAACTCCACATAATTATGCATCATGGAAAATTAAAGTATGGAGTAAATTAATGGAAAAGGGTCTCACACATTACATACATGGAACAATAATAGCACCACCTGATCCTAAGGCTGATCCAAATGCTCAATTAGAATGGCTCACAAAGAATTGCATGGCTCTTGGAACCTTGCGCAAGTATGTATCAGATGACCTCATTTTTCACATTGAGAAGTGTAAAACAATCAAAGAGGCTTGGGATATGTTTCAGAAACTGTATGGTCAAGTTGATGAAATCAAAGGCTATCAGATTGATAATGAGCTCACCAACTTGGATCCCAAGAGATTTGATACAATCCAAGATTATGTCACCAAAGCAAATGAGCTAAGAGCAAACCTTAAGGATTGTGGAATTGACAAAAAGGATGCTCAGTTGATATTCAACTTGTTGGACAAGCTTGCACCAGAATATGTAGCATTTGTATCTAGCTTCCAAACTCATCGTTTGACAATGGGGAGTTCTTATGTTATGCCTTCATTTGATGCTTTCACAGAAATGTTAATATTGGAACAATCTAAGTTGTTGAACATGGAGTTTCTCAAGTCTTCAAAGTCCAAGGCTTTGGTGGCTAATCAAGGGAATCAAGGAAGTCAAGGCAAAGATTCCAACTAGAAGAAGAAGCACTCTAAGTCTAAGCCACACCACGAAAAAGGACAATCATCCTCTCCATCACAAGGCGATTTTTCATCCTCTTCCAAGAAGGGGACACCACCTAAGAAGGATAAACCAACTTGTGCATATTGCAAGAAGTATGTTCATGATGAGCATCGATGCCATGCAAAGCAAGTTGATGAGTTAAACAATCTTCTTAAGAAAAAAAACATCAACTTGCCATCCGCCTAAATAAAGAAGGATTCATCTCCTTCCTCTTCCTCACAGTCTAAGGGAAAAGGGCAAGCATTTGTGGCTACAACAAGTTCTTCACAGCAATGGATACTTGACTCGGGTGCCTCATATCACATGGGTTCTACAAAGGAGCAGTTTTCTTCATTGGAGCCATCTAAGGTACCTCACATTTACATAGGTGATGATACTCAAGTAGAGGATGAAGGGAAAGGTTCAGTTGACAAGGATGATGGAACATTTGAGAATGTTCTCTATGTTCCTAACTTGTCTACCAACCTTCTCTCCATCTACCAAATCACTCACTATGGGAATGGGAAAAAGGTTGAGTTTACACCAGATTCAGTTGTGGTAAAGGAACTTGATGATGATGTCTTGGTAGCAGTGGGACAAGTCAATGACAACTCAAGGCTTTATTCATTCTCCCACTTTGTGCCAAGTTCACCTTCTAGGGCCTTGCTTACTCATTCAAATTCAGAAAGTAAGCTATGGCATGAGCGGTTTGGTCACTTCAACTACCGCTATCTTCAGCAACTAAGCACTAAAGACATGGTCACAGGTCTACCTCGAATCAGTTTTTCAGAGGGTGTATGTTCAGGTTGTTCCATGGGAAAGCATCCCAAAGAGAAGTTTGATAAGGGGAAAGCTTGGAGAGCTTTGGAAGTTCTTCAACTTGTTCACAACGATGTAGCAGGTCCATTTCCAGCACCTTCATTTAGTAAGGCCCGCTATGTTCTCACCTTCATTGATGACTACTCCCGCTTCACTTGGGTCTACTTTCTCATTCATAAGAGTGAAGTATGTGACAAATTTCAGGACTTCAAGACTCGTGTGGAGAAGCAATCAGGGAAAGTGGTCAAGATTCTTTGCATAGATAATGGAAGGGAATATGTGAACAAAAGACTTGAGGATTTTTGTACATTTGAGGGGATTGATCTTCAGCATTTTGTTGCATACACTCCATAGCAGAACAGGGTTGCAGAATGCAAGAATAGAACTCTCAAAGAAATGGCTAGCTCTATGATACATGCACGTTCTCTTGATCCCGCCTTTTGGGCAGAGGCTATCAGTTGTGCCACACAATCCAGAATCGGGTTCCTCACAAAGCTTTGCAAGGTATTACTCCTTTTGAAGCTTGGGCTGGTAGGAAACCGATTGTGAGACATTTCTGAGTCTTTGGGTGTCCAGCATGAGCTCGCATACCTTCGCAGAAATGCAAGGCATTGGAACCTCAAAGTCGGCCTTGCATATTTGTTGGATATCCTGAGGGTGTTAAGGCATACAGATTGATGGATCTAGAGACACATGAGGTCTTTATTGAGAGGAGTGTTCACTTTGAGGAAAGCTCTCCTAGCTTAGCCTCTCTACCTCCTCCACCTTCCTCCATTGTGGATAGTGATGTTAGTGATTCAGATGATGAGACTCCTTCAACTCCGATTCGCAAGGTTACACCTCCGCATGGTCCACTTGCAGTTGAGGAGCCTCGTTCTCCACCTCCACCTAGACCTCGTTGGGCTTGACAAACACTTGAGTCTGTGGGTTCTCTTGTTGGGGATCCTTCAGATACACGAAGAACTCGATCACAACATCAGGATCTACCACATGCATTCATTGCTACCGCTTTCGATCCACAGACATTTAGGGAAGCATCGGGGGTTCCTGAGTGGGACCAAGCTATGGAGGAAGAATATAGTTCCTTGATGAGGAACAACACATGGGATTTAGTCCATCTCCCTAAGGGGAGAAAGATGGTTTGATGTAAGTGGATCTATCGGACCAAGTTTGCAGCAGATGGTAGTGTGGATAAGTATAAGGCTCGGCTTGTTGCGAAAGGTTTCTCTCAGGTTGCGGATGTTGACTATACTGAGACCTTTGCACCCGTAGCCAAGATGAACTCCATTCGTTTGACACTTGCTATTGTTGTAGCTCATGGTTGGGATGTACATCAGATGGATGTGAAGAGTGTTTTTCTTCATGGTGATCTTGATGAGGAGATTTATATGGAGAAGCCATAGGGTTTCATCCAGGATACTTCCTTGGTTTGCAGACTAAGGAAATCTCTCTATGGCCTTAAGCAGGCCCCCAGGGCTTGGTACGCCAAGATGGATTCCTTTCTTCTCTCCACAGGGTTCACCAGGTGTCATTCTGATCCGAATGTCTACATTTTGCGACAGGATGACTCTCACTTGATACTTGTGCTCTATGTTGATGACTTGATCATTACAGGGAGTACTTCATCCATTATTAGCAGGGTCAAATCTGCTTTGCATGACAGATTACAGATTTGCAATGACTAACTTGGGTCTTTTGCACTACTTTCTCGGGATAGAGATTTCACAGTCACCTTTTGGGATTACACTATCGTAGCCCAAGTATGCTCTTGATCTACTTGCACGCTTTCATATGGCTGATTGTAAGCCTGCCTTGACTCCCTTTCTTTTAGGAGTCAAGCTTGAGGCTCAGTGTTCTTCTCCACCAGTTGATGCCACTTTGTATCGTCAGCTTGTGGGTAGTCTCATCTACTTGACTCATACATGCCCTGATATTTCATTTGTAGTTGGCATGGTTTCCCGCTTCATGCAGGAACCACATGAGCTTCATTGGAAAGCCGCCAAACGCATCCTTCATTACATCCAGGGTACACATCACTATGGGATTCACTATGCAGCAGGCACAGGACTTCACTTGGTTGGTTACACAGACTCAGATTGGGCTGGCGATCTTGATGATCGTAAGTCTACTTCTGGTTACAGTTTTCACCTTGGTTCGGGCCCCATTTGTTGGCAGAGCAAGAAACAACATGCTATTTCTCTCTCTTCGACTGAGGCTAAGTATCAAGGCGATGTTAACGCAGCAACTGAGACCATTTGGCTCCAGCAGATTCTCACAGAGTTTGGATTCACCACTCCACGGCTGACAGTTCTACATTGCGACAATCAGAGTGCTATTGCAATCTCGAAGAATCCGTTCCAGCACCAGCGGACCAAACACATCGAGATCCATATGCACTATATCCGAGAGCTCATCCAGGAGCAGGTCATTGATTTGCAGTATTGTCCTACAACATAGCAGGTTGCTGACATATTCACCAAACCTTTCACCGAGAGTAAGTTCCAGCAGTTGCGAGCTCTCTTGGGGGTGGGGGATGTGTCATTAGGGGGGGTCAACTGAGTTCTCCTTCCTCTCTTATGGGGGGGACTTTTTCCTCTTTGAGGTTTTGTCGTTCTTCTTTGAGAGTCTTTTATACTTTCATCTCTCTTTTGGGGGGGGGAGTTTTTTCCCACTGCGTTTTCTCCCTTTCTCCGTTTGTGAGAGATTGCATTGCATAGTTTTGCTTGCATTTGCATATTGTACATGGTTACCTATCATGGCCTAGTAGCCAGGACCCATCTTGCATTGTTGACTTGAGTCTTCATTTCCCTAAGTTGCACTTAAGGAGAGGTGTTGGTGTAAATAAATATTCATTTTGGATATTATTACACTTACTTAAGTTAACTTAGGATAATGCATCTCTTCGTTGTTTGGATTTGAGACACTTAGGAAAGTGTACACATAGGGATAGAGCTTGTAGGAGAAATTCCACCTTTTGTGGTCTTATTTTGCTATTACACTCCACATTCGGTGGGTCATCCACCTCTTGTGGAATATTATATTATTTCTCCTACCTACCCCTAGTATTTCTTACCTACCCTTGTTTCTCATTGAGCCACATGTCATATTTGTGTGCTCATACATCCATATGGCCTCATCCACCTTTTGTGGAATATTATATTATTTCTCCTACCTACCCCTAGTATTTCTTACCTACCCTTGTTTCTCATTGAGCCACATGTCATATTTGTGTGCTCATACATCCATATGGCCTTGCCTATCTAAGCAGGCCTATATTCATTGTATTGGTTAATCCAGTTGATCATTTGCATATTGATGAGAATACAGTTTGTTCTTTTCATTCTATTGTCTCTTTTCATGCTTTTCATTGTGCCATTGATCTTGGCAAAATCCTACATAACTAATCTTTACAATGCAATCAAAATTTACATGACAGAGTCTCTTATGCCATAACCAACTTTCATCAATATGTACAATCAACCATGTCTTATCACTTTTATTCAAATGAATGATATTACCTTTAGTCTAATTACTGGTTGCAATCTCCAATCCAATTTTGTTCATGATTTTGCATTTACCATTCTTGAATTGTAACTCAAATCCCTTTTCAACTAATTGACCAACACTCAAAAGATTATGTTTCAAACCTTCAACATAATAAACATTGTCAGTATTGTGCTTACCATCCAAAGATATAGTGCCTTTTCCTTTGATTAAACAAGCTTTATCATCACCAAATCTTACTAGACCTCCATTATATTCCTGAAAAGATTAGAATTTTCTCTTATCGCCAGTCATATGATGTGAACATCCACTATCAATGATTCATTCATCCTTTTCTTCAATTTTAGCTGCCAGGGCCTGCTCTATCGATGGGATAGTAGGTGTCGGTTGATCTTCTTTCATTGCAACAAATGCCTATCCATTGTCTGACGATTTTTCATCAAGAACATCAGTAACTCCTTCATTAGCATAGTAACAAGATTTATCTTTGTTCTTCTTAAATCTGTATCTTTGATATTCAGGGTTAGGCTAATATGTCCTTTTAGCTTCCTCTCTCAATCTTGCATGTCTATCAGGACATCTAGATGCTATATGGCCAACTTTATTGTAGTTAAAACATTTAAACGATGCTTTACCTTCATACTTACTTCCAATTGGACCTTTAGGCATTTTCCTTACAAATAGTGCTTCAAGTTCTTCCAGTTCTTCATTTTCTCTTATGATATCTTCAAGTTATTTTGCATAAAGTGCTTTCCAATCAGATTTGTCACATGATGATGATGATGTTGTAGATGATGATGCTCTGAAGGCTAAATCTGTATTAACTGTAGCAACAAGACCAAACTCCTCAAGCTCAAATGCTAAAAGTTTTCCAACTAGGGTATCTCTAGATACTGATGTATTAGGCATTATTCTCAACTCATTAATAGCAGTTACTTTCATTTTGTATGCCGGTGGCAAAGCTCTTAAAACTTTAGAAACAATTTCATCTTCACTTAAGGATCCTCCACAACATTGTATTCCTAGAACAATTTCATTAACTCTTTCCATAAAAGCAGAAATTCTTTCATCTTCTTCCATTTTCAAATTTTCATACCTGACCCGGTTACATTCTAGTTTTGCAATTTTGACAGTGGTATCTCCATTCAATGTCTCCAATTTATCCCAAATAGCTTTAGCAGTAGATCGATCTGATAATCCCATGATTTGTTGATCTGATAATGCGCTCAAAAGTGCTTCTCTTGCTTTGCAATCATTTTCTTGATCTTTACCCAATGTAAGTGGATTAGGTTGATTCAGAGGAGGACCAACATAGTCATTCTTTGTAACTTCCCATATGTCTCTTCCAATGTAATTCAGATGTGTCTCCATTCTGATCTTCCATATACCATAGTTATTTCCATCAAGTTTAGGACCGTCCTTTCTAAAAATGTTTGTTGTCATAGGATATCCTCAAGCTGTTAGGCTTCTACAAAAAGAGGACTTAGCTCTGATACCAATTGTTAGGAACCAGAAGGGCAACTGAAAGGTGGGGGGGGGGGGGGGTGAATCAATTGTCAATGAATTACAACCCAATTATAACTTAATCCAACTTAATATTTAATACTGGTAAACCAAACTTAATGTCGGTTAACAAAATAGCAATTAATATCAATACCGGTAAAACTCAATGCATGAAACAGAAAGAGAAACAACATCCACAACACATAACACAAAGATTTTGACGTGGAAACCTTGTAAGGGGAAAAACCACGGTGGGAAACCTTACCCACAATCAGATGATACTATTGCAGATAGTATGTGTATATAAATGGGGTATGCACATACAGAAAGGCCAATCGCCTAGAGGACACTACTCAAATGGGAGTCGCAATGACTACAGTAGGATGGTTAAATCCTAGAATAATGTACTGCTCAAAATAACATCTTCAATGCTGGATTCAGTACCAGTTAAGCTCTGATAAACACCTTCAAACCTTCCTTGAACCTTCTCTATGGTCTGCTCATATGATCTTCAATATTCACACATACCATGTTACAATACCATACCATAACCTTACATACCATATCTCATCTCAAATGAGATCTTACATATATACAAAACCTAAGACCAAATGTGTAGGTCGGCTCACTAAGAATATTACAATAAAATCAATTACATATAAGTTTTGATGTGATGCATCATGTCGGCTCAATACATTTACAACAATATCCAATCAATAAATCATCTCCATAACGTGTCGTGCTGATATGGAATAGATAACACATACCGGTCCATAACCTAGACCAATTTGCCAGTAACAACAAATATGTCAACCCGATTAGACCATTAACCAAAACACCAAAACCAAGTATCCAAACCATGTCTTTGACATAATCAAGTGTTCTCCAGATGATAACAAGTCATCAACAATGTCGGTGAACCATATAACCTACTGGTGAGCAATATACCAGTGACAGTGCATAAGTCACTGATCTTGCCAATGAACATAATGTGCCGATGAATATAACCATAGATCTCCAAAAGGATAAGTGTTGACATCAATGACAAAACTAATGCAACACATCCATAATACCAACATCCACCGCCCTATTGTTCCACCCCTTCAAGAACATACTAGTTTCTCGGGGGTCAAAATTGTGTAATTTCTCCATGAAAGGGGCTAAACCACCCTCGTTTAGCTTACGCCACACCCAAAAATTACTTACCCATTTATCACAAGAGGTTGGTTCCAACCTACTCCTGTCACCCCCCATCTTCCAACTCTAAGAAAATGGAACAATTGAGTGAAAAACAAAATAGAACAAGGAAGAAAATAGAAGAATCAAATGAGACAAACTCCAAAAAGAACCCAAAATCCATGTGGCATTCAAGTTAAAATGACTGAAGGTAAATATGTAGCTATGGGGAGCCGTCACCCCAACATTTGATGATTTTATTGCTAATGATGGTTTTGGTGTCGAGGCCTATTGGGTCATTAGGACCCCAATAGTGGGCAAAGTCCACTAAAACACTTGGGTTAGCAAAGACATTTGCAACCCCATTACCCTCCTAGTATATATGGGAGATAATAAAATCATCAAAAGAACTTAAGATATGAATGCAATCTCTTATTATCCCCTCAATATATTAATTAGGGGTTTGAATACTTTTAGGATTATTAACAATGTTAAGGGAAACTCCTTTGAGCCAAATCTTCTTGAAGCATTGATCATGGGCTATTTTTAGACTAATGTAGGTGGCATATGCTTCAACATAGTGGTTAGACTGAATACCCAAAGGGAGCACAATTGCCAAAACAAACCTTCCATTATGATCTCTTATCACTCTCCCACAACCAACTAGACCCGAGTTTCTTTTAGTCGCACCATCAAAGTTGATTTTGATCCAATCCTTCTCCATATATTTCTAGTTAACATTGACTCTCGGCTACTTGATTTTGTGAATAGAAATGTCTCAGTGAATTTTCTAGTTAGATGTAACTCGCCTATCATAATTAGAAACAACAATTTTTGATACTTTTTGACTAGAATCATAAATTCTAGTAACAAAGTTTTGTTTAATAGCATAGCAAATTTTGAAAGAGAGGTTACGAGTATGAAGAGGGGAATCCCTAAAGTTCTCATTATTTCTTTCTTTCCAAACTCACCAAGCAAGATGGGGTAAAATAAGTGACCAAATAAACTTGAGGGAAGAGTTCTTAGTTGGAGCAATCCATTGAGACCAAGCCTCATAAAAGGAGATGGGAAAAATCCAGTTGAGATTTCAAAGCTGAAGGATGTGTGACCAAATTTCAAAAACATAAGAGCAACAAAAAATAAGATGAAATGAATCCTCTAAATCCCTTTCATAAATACAGCACTTGTTAGGTAAAAAAATTCTCTACTTGCTAAGATTGTCAATGGTTTAAAACTCTATTTTGGACGAAGAGCCAAAAGAAGATGTTGATTTTGGGAACTATCTTAGGGTTCTAGAGGGAAGTCCAAAAAGGAGGTAGGGAGAACATATCCTACTGTAGGAGGAAAGCGCTGATAATCAAGAACTTCCCGTCAAGCATGAGTAGTTATAGACAATATGATCCTCTATCCTAGAAGACAAGAAATGAGTAGAGGAAAGCATCTCCTATAGTGTAGAGAGAGAAAGGTTGATACTAGAAAGGTATTTCCATTTACCATCATCAACTTAATCAACAACATGGCAACCATACACCCTGATACAATCATTCCTAAAAGGAGAGGCCCATGGGAAATCTCTAAGAGGATAGTTACCCAACCACCAATTGTCCTAGAAGAGAATACTTTTGCCATAATTACCCAAGAACCATCTAAGACCTTTCAAGATGAAAGATCTAGCTTTAATCAGGCTATTCCAAAGAATGGATCCAAAAGGAGTACCTCGCTAGTCAAATGGAAAGTGACAAAAATTCTCATACAAGTATAAATACTTGTTAGAGAAAATCTAAATCCACTCATTATTCTCAACGATAAATCTCCAAACTTGTTTTGCAAGCGGAGAATTATTGAACTTAATTTTCCTTATACTTAGGCCACCCAAACTTCTGGGGCAACAAACCCGATCCCAAGTAATAAGATGGAGTCGAGTTCTTTGTCTTCAATCCTAGACCAAAGAAAGTTATGTTGGATAAGTTCAATCTTTTCCATAAATTTTTTGAGAATCTTGAACAAGCTTAAAGCATAGACATGTATGTTCTGAAGAGAGGCTTTAATAATTTGAAGCTTACTAGCTTGGCTAAGCAAGGCTCCCTTCCAACCTACATGTTTAGATTGAAATTTTCTCAAGAGCTCTATCGAATAGGAATTTAGAACCTTATTAGCACAAATGGGAAGCCCTAGATAAGTGGAGGGGAGTTCCACTATAGAGCACTCTAGGATTCTAGAGATCCTCATCTTTTAGTGGTCAAGAGTGTTAAGAAAGAAAATGGTGTTTTTCAAAAGACCGATTCTCTAACTCGAGTTTGCCTCATAATTCTTCGGGATGGATTTAAGGTGTTTGGCTTCCCTAATGGATGTTTCACACATGATGTTAGTGTAGTCACATAAATCTGTCCATTTTAATTAAAGGAATATTTCATATTTATTTGATTAAAAATCCACTAGCCATCAGTTAATTAAATTAATATTTAATTACTTCATCTTCAAATCATTCTCCTATTAATTAAATAGATTATTCAATTTATTTTAATTAATTCATTAAACCAAATTCACACTCAATTAAATGAATAAATTCTTTTTATTCAATTTAATCCTCTTCGCTCTTTTAAATAAATTAAATAAAACATTTATTTAAATCATTTATCCCCCCCCCCCCCACTTGCATTTTCCTACATCTTCCACTTGCCCTTCCTAAATTCTTCTAGAACCTATCTAATCCTAATCAATTAGCCTAATCCATCCCCTAATTATTGTCACATTCCTAAGCAACCTGGAGTCACTTCTCAAATACTTCAAAGTCTTTGAAAAGCATTTAATGCTTTGTGTGTTCAACAATTTAACCTCTAAAGTCTTCCAAACCACTTATGGCTCTTACATGACCATTTATGGTTAACCCCTAACTCAACCCGCATGTGACTCATGTGTCTCCTCAAGCATTTATTGCTTTGACCATGGTTATCCCTTTAACCTTTGCACAAGAGTTTATCCATTGGATAAAAGCTTTATTCTTTGCATAAAAAATTTATTCACTCAACCCAACCTTGACCTTAACTCCTAAGTTAACTCTCAGGTCATGTCAAGCATTTAATGCTTATTCCCTCTCCTCTCAACCTATCTCACATTGACACTTGTCATCCTGGGATTGGGTTGAAAGCCATCACATGGATTGAATATCATTCAATCATGACCCTTGTTGAGATTACTCAATCTCAACCATCCATTGCTCCATTTTTCCTATAAATAGAGCTCATTTCTTCATAATTCAGATCTTGAAAACTTGTATGCATTTAATCTATAGTGAATTTTAGAGAGAGAATTTAGCATAAATCACATATATTGTCATTTTGGAATAAAATAAATCTTAGTTCATTTCATAATATGTCTAATTAGTTTGTTTTACACTTGCATAGCATAGTTAAAATATTTCAATCTTGAACCTCCATAAGCATCCATAGTGCAAAAAGCTGCTGAGAGCTACACTAGTTTGGAACTTGGAGAGAAGAGGAACAAAGGAGAAGGAGCTAAGAGTATGTTATAAGGCATTTGGAGATGCCTTGTGATATTTGTTTCCCTAGTTAAATACTTTAGCATGTTTTTAGTGTCTCTTTAGATATGTCTGCTTAGATTAGTTTTTGGTTGAATAACACTAACCTTTGATCCTTGTTTCTTGTTGTTTTTGTGTGTTATACGACCACAGGCTTTAATCTAACGCTTGTCCATTTCGCAGAGCATCAGTTAGTATCATCAACAAATTGTTGATGGGAGAAAACTTGACTCGAGGACAAGGGGGCTAAGCCTTTGAAACAACCATTCACGTGTTTCATTTTTATGGTGTTTATCTTTCATGCAATCTATATGCCATGATTATTTCGCTTAAACCTTTAATATTATGATCTAAATGTCTACACATATTAATGCCACACCTTAATATTTGTTTAATGTTATATGCTTCTTAAATTTTTATATCTTATGTTACATGTTTCCAAATGGTCATCATGTTCATATCTTACAATATCAATTTTATAACCACATGTTTATCAAATGCTCACATACCTAAATGTTACGATTCTTATTGTTGGTGTAAATAAATATTCATTTTGGATATTATTACACTTTACTTAAGTTAACTTAGGATAATGCATCTCTTCGTAGTTTGGATTTGAGACACTTAAGGAAGTGTGCACATAGGGATAGAGCTTGTAGGAGAAATTCCACCTTTTGTGGTCTTATTTTGTTGTTACACTCCACATTCAGTGGGTCATCCACCTCTTGTGGAATATTATATTATTTCTCCTAACTACCCCTAGTATTTCTTACCTACCCTTGTTTCTCATTGAGCCACATGTCATAATTGTGTGCTCGTACATCCATATGGCCTTGCCTATATAAGCAGACCTATATTCATTGTATTGGTTAATCCAGTTGATCATTTGCATATTGATGAGAATACAATTTTTTCTTTTCATTCTATTGTCTCTCTTTTTATGCTTTTCATTGTGCCCTTGATCTTGGCAAAATCCTACATGGTATTAGAGCCATTGGGGCTTCATTGATTAGTTTTTTGGAGACATTTTGGAGGCTTCTATTTTCGGATTTGGGGATCTTCATTTTTTGGGGGCGTCGTACAGCGATTTGGACATCACTGTTGAATCCAGGAGGCCGTTTCCATAAATTTCAAATATAAAGTCGACCTATTTTGGTGAGAAATTTTTTTTTCCCCATTTTGGCTATATTATCGTATGGATTTCGAAATGTTTTTTAAAAAATTATTTTTCGAAAAAAAAAAAGTGAAAAAATTTGAAAAAATAAAAAAGGGCGATCTAAATTTTCGAAAAAAAAATAAAAATAAAAATAAAATAAAATTTTGGACGCAGGTACGACGTCGCCGCTGTACCGCGCAGCAGGCGCTGCAAACAGTACCGCAGCCGAGTACCACCCACTGTCATCGCAGTCGGAGCCGCTCGCCTTCGCCGCCCCCACGCCACCAGCAGCCCAGAACTCGCCGCCGGCCCCCACCTCGGCTCCCGGCCCGCCGGTATCTCCACCCACCGGCGACGTCTCCCTCCCGTCAGCGGCTAAACCGACGAACCCAAACCCCACCACGCGGAGCCTAGTTAGCTGCCAGGACCCCACCACGCGGAGCCTAGTTAGCTGCCAGGACCCCGCCACGCAGCATACACGCAGTCCAGTCTGTATGCCACATCTGTCTGCCACATCAGATCCGTACGCCACGTCAGCCTGCCACGGTACGTCTGCCACATCAGCTTGCCCAGTCAACATGTCCGTACGGTACGGACACCACGCAGGAGGGATGACATTTTCTGACCGCCAGACGGGTGTCAAATTTAAGCCCGTAAATCGCTGACATCAGTGCCACATCAGCAACTTTTTGAAATTTTTTGACCCCCTCTCCATTGAGCTTTTCAGTTTTGCAGTCCAACTTTGAAAGGCCATATCTTGCTCATTTTTGCTCCTTTTTTGGTGATTTTTTTTTTGAAATGGGCTAAAATTTCATGATCTACGCAGTGGTGTGGTTATTTTCTGATTTTTCTACACAGGTTTTTCAAAATTTTCAGATTCTCTCAGCTGTACCTGTCCAGTCCTCAATTCTGCAACTTCAAAGGCCTCGTTTGAGCTCATACGACCTCCTTTTCAGGTGTCGTTTTTTTTGAAAGTGCATGTTTTTTTGCCTAATTTCATAATCTATGATCATATTTTAGATATTTTGAGTGGCAATTGTACTTTCAGATATTGGTCTTATTTGGCCTATTAGGTACTTGTAAAGTGCTTGGATCTTAGTTTAAATCTCTTGCATTATCAGTTTGAGTCTCTTTTGGCCTTATTGAGGCAGTTGTAAAATTGTAATCAGAAGTCCACTTTGCCATTTTTTGCAAGTGGCCCATTGTATACGCACTAAGTGTAGTCACACAAATCTGTTCATTTTAATTAAATGAATATTTCGTATTTATTTGATTAAAAATCCACTAGCCATCAATTAATTAAATTAATATTTAATTAATTCATCCCCAAACATTCTTCTATTAATTAAATAAATTATTCAATTTATTTTAATTAATTCATTAAATCAAATTTCAATCAATTAAATAAATAAAATCTATTTATTTAATTAAACCCCCCTATTCCTCTTTTAAATAAATTAAATAAAAAATTTATTTAAATCATTATCCCCACCCCACTTGCATTTTCCTACAAATGCAACTTGCACACATTTATTGGAATAAATGAATTTTTATTTTTAATAAAATCCTATTTTCCCTCACCCACCAAATCCACTTGCAAAAATCTAATCCCCTTCTAGATTCTTCTAACCCCTTCCTAATTAGCCTAATCCATCCCCTAATTATTGTCACATTCCTAAGCAAAATGGAGTCACTTCTCAAAGACTCCAAAGTCTTTGAAAAGCATTTAATGTTTTGTGTGTTCAACAAATTAACCCCCAAAGTCTTCTAAAACCACTAATGGCTCTTACATGACCATTTATGGCTCTTACATAACCATTTATGGTTATTTCAAACTTGTCCCTCCAAACATTTATTGTTTTGACCATATTCATCCATTTCACATTTGCACAAGAGCTTATCCATTGGATAAAAGCTTTATTCTTTGAATAAAGATTTTATTCATTCAACCAACCTTGACTCTAAAATCCCAAGGTCATATCAGGCATTTAATGCTTATTCCCTCCCCTCTCAACCTATCTCACATTGACACTTGTCATCTTGGGATTGGGTTGAAAGTCCTCACATGGATTTGAAATCATTCAATCCTGACCCTTGTTGAGATTACTCAATCTCAACCATCCATTGCTCCATTTTTCTTATAAATAGAGCTCATTCCTTCACAATCCAGATCTTGAAAACTTGTATGCACTTAAGCTATAGGCATTTTAAGAGAGCATTTTAGCATAGGCAATCTAATATCTTGTTATTTTGGTTAAAATATATCATTTTAGCATCAATAGCATAGCATTAGCTTTTCATTTCACATATGAAGCAAAATACTCAAATCTCAATCCTCCATAAGCATCCATAGTGCAAAAAGTTGTTGAGAGCTACACTATTTTGGAACTTGGAGAGGAGAGGAACAAGGGAGAAGGAGCTAAGGCCATGCTAAGAGGTAGTTGGAGATGCCTCATAATATTTGTTTCGTTTATTAGATACATTAGCATGCTTTTAGTGTCTCTCTTGGTATGTCTTTTTAGATTAGTTTTTGATTGACTAACATTAACGGTTTCGTGTCTTTTGTGTTATTCATCATTTGCTAACCTTGTGCCATTTAGGAGGGCATCATTTGGTGAACCTGACGTGAATCGAACCACCAAAAACATATCATTTTTTTTAACTAACATGTTTGATTGTTGAAAGTGTCACACAGGTTGCGCTTTAGCGCTATTGAACACGTTATGGCGCTATTGACACTTTTTCTTTTAGCGCTATTGCTCTTACAATAGCACTATTGTAAAAGTTTCAGTGCTTTTGTCACTATTCTAGCGCTTCAGTTCTTCTTCTAGCGCTATTGAAGATCTTTTAGCGCTTTTGACTCTCTGTCAGTTTTGTTATTTCAGTGCTTTTGTGTGAAATAGCACTTCTGTTTAAAACGCAGACTAGCGCTATTGCAACAAAGTGTCGTCCAAATCGCCTTGTAACCATAAAAATAGAAATTCTTAGGCTTGTGGAAGCCCCCCTTAGACATCGATTTTACTAACACATTTTTGTTTGTGCAGGTTAAAAACTCACCATAAAAATTGCAAACTTGTCTTTTGGTGCTTAAAAAATTGAAAAACACGAAATCGTATTGCTTTCTAGTTAGGATTCATCTTTATTTTGGTGCTTAAAATCAACACACAAAGTTTCTTTTCTTGCATCGAACTTAAAAAAAAATAAAAATCACAATCCACACTTCGAATTTTTGGGCAAGTAAAAAGAACAAACCACTTGTTTTTGATCTTTGCAAACAAATTTTACTTCAAGCAAAAACGTGTTTTTCATTAAGTTGACCAGGATTTTCGAATTCTAGATTACAAAACACATTGCCTTTGAAGTTAAAACGAACACCATGGCTGTTGGAGCAACATCTCCAAATAGTTAGATCACATTTGCAAATGATGGATTAAAAAGAACAAGTGAATTTCGTGTTTGGCATGCTTGTGCACAAAAGTCAGTCGAGTGGTCCTACCTCTAACACGCACTATCCTCTCCCTTGGCTCTCGTGATCCTAGGTGCAAGAGAAAAGTGTTAGTAACACTCAAAATTTTATCTTTTTAAGAGAGGCCTGCCAAGGGATCGATACTCTTGGGAACGACCTCGAGCGATAAATCCTTCGAGCCGCTATAGAAATCAGGTGAGAGCGAAAGCTGTAGCCTTGGGTATAGCTGTTCCTACAGTGTAACTGGCCGAAAGGACAAATGGGCCCCACCACCAGTTACAAGGCTCTTAAGTGAGTCACTGCAGAATGAACTTATGTCCAAAAACATCGAACATGACTAAAAACCTTTAAGTAGTAGCCCACCCGTTCTATTGATTGAGAATATTTGCGATATAATTTAGTGCAAGAGCATAGATGGTTTTGCTCCCAAGATACTCACCATACATATTTCCTTGAGTAGAAACATAGCTTTTTGAAAAGTCACTTGTGGCTTGATAAAAGTGGTGACTCCCCCATCATAAGGATCATCTATTTGTTATGCTCGCGCAAGACTTAGTATATCACATCCTTACCTGCCACGGCGGGATTCATAAGGTATGTAGTACCAAAGTCAAAGAAATATCAAGATGTGGGCTAAATTTATCACAACTGGCCATTTGACCTTAGGGATAAAAAGTGTTTGAAGTGTGTTCGTTTTAAAGACCAAGTGCAAATTGAGCCGACTTCAGGCTTTGGAAATACATCTTAAACATACATCTAAAAGAAGGGTCATATACAAGTCCAAGGATTGGGTTGATCTAGACCCATACTCATTTGTGCCCTTTAGGCAACATTCTTGTGTTTGTGTGTTTGCTTTGTTTTCTTGTCAAAGAAAAATCAGAAAATCACTTCCCAAAAACAAAGTATTCATCCAACCAAACATCTATCAAAACAACCAAACACATCAAAAACAAAGTGCAAACAACAAAGAGTCAAAATTTTATGACCATTCTTCACATCTTGCGAAAGAAGAAGTGTCATCAGAATATCAACTTGAAAAGAAGACCATTAAGCTCAAAGGCTTTGATCAAAAGAAGGAAGTTCTTCTATATCAATAGACAAATCTTTGTCTCACATAGAGTCTTTCTACATCGTATGCGTCTCTACCTTCAAGGCAAAACAAACGAATTTGATTCAGAGTCATTGAACCACGGAGCTTTTATGCAATATAGAGCTCTGAGTTATCACAAAAATCAAGGAGGAAAGATTAATCCAAACTTCTTCCCAAACGTCTGTATCACCTATAACACAGCTCGAGAAATACCTCCAACACCTGAAAGGGAAGAGGTAGAGTTTGTCCCATTTGTGACACAAAGTTTTTATTGAAGTTGACAACATTTTCATCCATCATCTCACTCATACATCATCACTTCATCATCAATCCGTCCCAACTCTCAAAACATTAAAAGGTTATTGTTCCAAGTTCTCTTTTAGATATTGCTTGAAATCAAACACTTCACATCACTTTTTAAATTGTTTCTACATCTAGGATAAGCTCATCCTAAGAGACACATCTACGCAGGTTAAAACTAGTTCATGAGTGAATCCTCTCATTACTAGGTAGTTCAATCTGTAACACATCTCAGATTTCTCTACACCTTATCACATCAAAAATCTTATCAAACAAACAAGCAATTCAAAAAAGGAATTTCGGTTACATCCACCTTAAAAGTGCTAGAGATCCACGTGCAACACAATTCACCAATCATCAATCTCTCATTTCATCAAAAACTCATCATCATTTTCATGCAATTTCAACAAAGACTCATAAACAAAATGGCTCAAACCCGATCACAGTCACGGCAACGAGAAATAGAAATAGAAGAAGAAGAAGAGGAAAATCTCAATGAATTCCAAGAAGCACTTGGAGGAAATGCGAATGACGAAAACCCAAGTACTCCTACTCTTGCAACAATAGAAAGGGCTCAGCATAACCCTCTCTTTAACAGATTGTTTGACGAAATACTCAGGAGCAATGCGGATGCTCACTTCTTAAAACTCGCTCAAGAAGGAGCCAAACTCCCCTCAGACTTTGATCTTGCCCAATTAAGACAAGCATCCGAAAGACAAAGTCGCCATGAAGAGGAAAGAGGTAGAGATCCCATCAGATATAACATTCCTCGAGGTAACCCACCACCTCCTCCTCCAAATGAAATGGAGATGTTGCGGCAACAAGTCGAGAATCTCGCCCAACAACTTCATAGTGGTGTCAAGACTAACCAATTCTCACTCAATGACATCTGTCCCTATCCTTTAGATAGGAATCTTTATATGCCACCCTTTCCAAGAGGATTCGAAACACCCAAATTCGAAAAATATAGGGGAAAGGGAGATCCTCGTGATCATGTCAGAGAATTTCATTCCGCTTGTCTTGAAGTGGCATATGAAGACACCTACCTAATGCGCCTTTTTCCCCAAAGCTTGGGAGGAACAACCACATCATGGTTTTCCCAACTACCAGGTGGCATTAGAACATTTGAGGAACTCATCCAGAAGTTCCTAGCTCATTACTCTCATAACATTGAACGCGACATCACCATGGCTGATCTGTGCAACACCAAACAAAAACCAGGTGAACAATTCTCAGTATTCCTGCAACGATGTTGCCAAATGTCTAGCAGACGTTCTCTTCAGTTACCTGAACGAGAACTAGTGGAAATATTCATTTCCAACTTAAACGAAGAAATGTAATTTCACCTGGATGTCAAAGACATAGACTCTTTTAATGATATGATCACCAAGGGTTTAAAATGTGAACGGGCACTCATCAAGAAAGGACTCATCAAAATCTTTAATGAACCAAAAGATGGTCCTCGCCCACGCTTCAATAGCGATAAACCAAACTTCTGGAATAAAAACAAGAATATCGTCAATGATGGGGTTGTTGATGCCCGGACTATCCAAAACGCACAACCTGTGGTTCGGTTTGCAGGACAAAATCCTCCACCTCAAAACAACACAAATGTTCCTTCTAATCAAGGTCGCATCACATCCCATGATGAACCTAAACCTCGTCAGCAAAAATAGAAACGCACATACACTCCCTTAGGGGAACCCATTGAAACAGTGTTGCGACAACTCATTTCTCAAAATTTGGTCACTCTACCTAAGCTATCAAACTATGAGCCTCAGGTCAAACCCGCATGGTGGAGAGATACTGAACACTGTGAATTCCATCAAGGAAGAGGACACAAGACAAGTAATTGTCACCGATTGAAAGATCTCATTCAGAATCTTATTGATCGAGGAGAAATTGAAATTGAAGGACATAACCCAAAAACAACCAATAATGATCATCTGATTTTCAAAAATCCACTTCCATCACAAGATCAAAGGGATCCTTCCACTTCCAGATGAGGCACTGATACCACTGATTATACGCAGGCTACATATAATTACATTGTAAATCATCTGTATGATGCCAATGAACAAGTTGCAACCATAACCTTCAAAAATCCCAACTCAAATTGCAATGTTGTTACGCGTCACGGCAAAGTTACCATCAAGGCAGCTCCACAAGGCACCACCTCCATCCCAAAGCAGTACAATCTTGTGGAACAATTAAATAAAACACCTACGCTTATATCCATTTTAGAGCTTTTGTGCCTATCACCCTCTCATAAAACTATCTTGGATCAAGCACTCCAAGAGGCGTCAGTCCCTGCAAATCTGAATACGGACCAATTTCAAGCCATGGTTGGAAGTCTCAAGTCATCACCTTGTCTCACTTTTTCTGAAAGTGACAACTCTTCCTTCCAACAACCACATAATGCCTCACTCCACATCGAAGGATTTATTAACCAGCATAGGATCAAGCGAGTCTTGATCGATAATGGAGCAGGCCTAAATATTTGTACACTACAGTTGATCACAGCGTTGGGGTATGCGGTAGAATCAGTGGATCCTCGTCAGAAGATCACAATCAAAGCCTATGACGATGCGGAGCATTCATCTAAAGGAGCTGTGGTACTACCAATCCGAGTGGGCCCCGTGGTAAAGCACCACCTCAAAGTTACCATCAAGGCAGCTCCACAAGGCACCACCTCCATCCCAAAGCAGTACAATCTTGTGGAACAATTAGATAAAATGCTTGCGCTTATATCCATTTTAGAGCTTTTGCACCTATCACCCTCTCATAAAACTATCTTGGATCAAGCACTCCAAGAGGCGTCAGACCCTGCAAATCTGAATACGGACCAATTTCAAGCCATGGTTGGAAGTCTCAAGTCATCACCTTGTCTCACTTTTTCTGAAAGTGACAACTCTTCCTTCCAACAACCACATAACGCCTCACTCCACATCGAAGGATTTATTAACCAGCATAGGATCAAGCGAGTCTTGATCGATAATGGAGCAGGCCTAAATATTTGTACACTACAGTTGGTCACAGCGTTGGGGTATGCGGTAGAATCAGTGGATCCTCGTCAGAAGATCACAATCAAAGCCTATGACAATGTGGAGCGTTCATCTAAAGGAGCTGTGGTACTACCTATCCGAGTGGGCCCCGTGGTAAAGCACATCATTTGTCAGGTTCTGGACCTTCCTTTTCCATACAATCTATTGTTAGGAAGACCTTGGATACATGCCATACAAGCCGTTCCATCTACCTACCATCAATGTATCAAGTTCCCACATAATGGTGTAGAGATCACAATTCTGGGCGATGCAAACCCCTTTGCATTTTGCCATAATATCAGCCATCAACCAGAGATTATTGTTCCTAATAATAGAGAAGCCATTTCCTCCACATCATATATAAGTCCTGCCTCTCTTGCCAGTTCAAATACCACTATACCCAAGCAAGAAAATCTTAAGATGAAGATAGCAGAGGAAGGTCCTGGGGAATACAACTTGAGTCAACTCTTTTGTGTGGGACAAATGCCCCCTTCTCCTAGAACTCATGGTAAACCACAGCAGGTACTCCAGCAACCACTAAATGTACCAACATGTGCTTTGACGCCTTTCGTTCTTGGAAAGAGTCAAGATGAAGAAACACAAGATGAGGACCTGGCGGAATGGATCTATAAGGATCCCATCACCACTGACATACCGCAAATTATACTTCCTACGGATCAGTATGGAAAAGGCCTCCTCATTATGCAAAGAATGGGGTATGATGGTCAAAGTGCTTTGGGATATTGCAAACAAGGACGACATGAACCTCTGCTGCTAGAATTCAAGCCCAAAGGTAATATAGGCCTAGGCTTTGAAAAAGAGATCTTTCCTAAATTAAAGTTCAAAGGAAAACCCAGCAAACCATTTTGTCCGCCTACGGCAAAAAGGACACCTTTCATCATTAAAGCAGCCTCAAGCAGCATCCCAACTGCCCCATCGTGGCTCACAACCCCAACACAACCATCACCAAAGCCATTTAATGAACCCGTAAACCCACCAGCAGCACCACTAGCAGCAACAACTATATCAAAACCTGCAGTAGCATCTATGACACCAGCAGTTCCAGCTGTAGACACCTAAAATTGTCATGTCTAATTAAATAAATATTTTATTTATTTAATTACTTTAGCTTAATTCTTCTATTAATTAAATAAATCTTTATTTATTTAATTAATTCATTTATCCTCTTCTAGCCTTATTTCTCATTTAAATAAATACATTTATTTATTTAAATTATCCCTTTCCTAAATTAAATAAATATTTTATTTATTTAATTGCCCTACTTCTTCTATTAATTAAATAAATCTTTATTTATTTAATTAATTCATTAACCTTTTCTACACATGACACATGTCATTCATCTCTTATTTCCTACACTACCTACCCCTTTCATTATTTTGGTATTTCTTATACCTACCCTCTAATCCTAGCCGACCTCTCTTTTTACACCTCTCAATCTTAACCCTCCATTTTCTATTGTGTCTTCTATTTAAGGAGATGCTTTCTTCATTACCAAACCCTAATGACTAATTTTGGAGGACTTGGCTACACTACGATCCTACTTGCAACCACATTCCGTTCTTTGTTGAGCTCTTGTGCATACAAAAATCTGAGAGCAAGCATATCAAACAAGATCAATGGAGATAGGAAGAATGGAGATCAAAACCCTAGTGGACATGTGATGGTATAATCTTTGTGATTTTTTTGAGTTATTTTGCATTGTCTTAGGTTATCTTCATATGTTATGGTGGATCTTTGTTCATTGTTAGGCTAGGGTTTGGTGGTTGAATCCATTTTAGTTTTTCAATATTGTTGTTTATTGCTATCCATTTTCACCATATACATTTTGGCACGCCCGGTGGGACTCTTGTCCCTTTGCATTTAACATTTTGTTGCAGATTTTGCATTTTTGAAGTTGCAGATCGGACGATTTCGACGACATTTTAGGTTTTTTTCGCGTCTGCGAGTGTTCGGATCACGTTTTTGTATTTCAGAGGCGTCTGTGACATCTTTTATCGCGTCTGTGTTTCTGTCATTTTCTATTTTTGCAGGTTTCCGAAAGTCGCGTCTGTGATCCCGAATCGCGTCTGTGAACCCTCTGATCGCGTCTGCAGAATAAAACGGCGTCTGTGTTCTGAAATCGCGTCTGCGAATCACAGAGCCGCGTCTGTGTCGGACAGACGCGTCTGTGTCTGGTATAACAGCGTCTGTGCATTCTGTTTTGCAAAATTTTTTTCAAGTTTTTCGATTCGGGTTTTCGGATTTTGTACTTAGGGTTTCAGATCTGGCTTATTTTTGGCTAACCTTTGCAGATCTAGCTAACCTGGTTTGTGCAGCTTGCTTTGGAGACAAATACGTCTTTGTTGAAGGCCCCTTTTCACAAAGTCTTTTTGGGTTTTCTTAAAATTTACCTAACTTGTGTGCTTGCAGGAAGGGGTTATCATTTGAAACAACCCAAACTACTAACAATTTTGTTGCAGGGCCTTAGCTAGGGTTTTTGTAATTTTATTTGTGTGCCTTGTCTTCATAGCTTAGCAAACACTTCAATTGGTGCACTAAAATTGAACCATTGTCTTTTGTGTCTTGAGCAATAGGCTCTTTGTGTTTATTCTTTAGAGGGCCTGTCTTCCCGTGTGGTCATTAGGACTACTAGTGAGAAGAGAACGACCCAAGTGGTAGCAAAAGAAAAGCCATCTTCTTCCAAGCCACTATAATCAAATGTATTCATGGTGAAAACTATGAATAACGTGTGCTGATTAGTTCATACCGACACTATGTCTCCCCATAAACCCGTTTGATCAAATTTATTTGATCATTTGTAGGGCGTAACCCCTACCGGCTGGGAGCCTTCTGTATTTACAGAGCTGAAAGTGCCGCATGTATGGCCACACGAGCGGATGCCCTTACTAGCACCTCATTGTTTTAGATGCCCAAATCCTTCTAGTTGTTGAGGCAGGAGGTCGGACCTCTGGTAGCGGCCCACACACATACGGTTCTTAGTAGAGATACAAAGTTCGCCATGGGGAGTTTTCATGGGGACTGATGCTTGGCTGACCCGAGAAGTGAGTGCCGAGGGTGGAGCCAGTGAGGTCAAGCATCTAAGTATCCGCTCTGAATAGCGTAGCCTCGGGGGTAAAACCCCATGTGGGATCAACAATTATTGTCCTGGCCAGCCATAAGAATTGTGCTTGACTTATGATAAACACTCAAATAATCAAGACAAAACAGCAAAACATTGTGTCTTTTGTGTCTTCAAGTGTATGCAAAAACTTTTTACATCAAACAACACACTTTTTGGAGTCTAAACAGTCTGCAAACATTGGGTCATCAACACTGTGTCCTCTTGTCACGAAAAACAGTCGAAAAATCAGATTTGGTCACAGCAAAACAAATTCACAGATAGGAAAGATTGCACTAAGGTTACAGAAACGCGTCTGTGTCTGTTAAAACCGCGTCTGTGTCTGATAAACGCGTCTGTGAAGTACAGAATAGCGTCTGTGTTTTTATCAGCGTCTGTGTCGAACAGAGACACGTCTGTGTCTGGAAATAGCGTCTGTGAAGTATACAGGCGCGTCTGTGTCCACAATTGCAAAAATCTGTCAGTCTTAGCAAACATCAACAGGAAATCTCAGAATCACGTTTGTGTCAAACAGAATAGCGTCTGTGTCTTAAAACCGCGTCTGTGAAGTATACAGAGGCGTCTGTGTCAGGATTTGAAAAAAGTTTAACAGTCAAGCAAACAAAGAAATCAGTTTCGGCACACTTGAGCTTCCTAGGTTATCTCTTCAGGTTCATCTAGCATTCAGCCTGTTCTAAGGTCTTACACAGTCCATCATTGCTTCATACCTCATTTTACAGTCATGCTTGTCTAAACTTGAGTCAAAAAGGTCACTTGCTTGTCCTCACTATACTTTGTCAACACACTACATACTACAACACTTTGCTAAGTGGTCCCTCATCAAGGTTTCTTACCTTTGGGTCTCATTTGGTCTTACTTAGAGTCAAGGTTAGCTTACCTCATCAAGAGAAACTATCCTCTCTTTGGAAGTCACACCTACTCTACAACATACATACTTGGTCTTACACTTTGGACATTGCAAGTAAACTTCAGATTCATTTACACTCCATACAACTCTTGGTCTTACATACTCTTGTCATTTTCGTCTAAGTCTCTCACATATTGGTCTAACACCTAGTTCATGGTTGAAACCCGTCTTCAAAAATCTAGGAGAAAAGCTAAAGAAGCTCAAGGGCCCGTAAACATGAGTTCTTATGAGTATGACAATGATGTCTTCTACAATCCTGAGCACACTACATTACCAGACATGAATGTTTATAGACACAATCCAAATATGGAAAGCGCAAACGCTATACACAACGCTACACACAATGATAATGTGGACAATTCTTCAATACTATCAGCAGACATACAAGAATCTATAATGGATCCTCAATTCAATAGATTGGTTGAAGAGATAATGAGGAGAGATCGTCAATACTTTCTAAACATGATGGCACAAAGTGGAGCTAAGATACCACATGATTTTGACTTATCTCAACTTATGGAAAGTAGACCTTCACAACAAACTCACCCAAATAGTGGAGGACCAAATAATATGATGCCGGAGTCACCATCAGTTTTGCTTCAGAAACCAGCAATCCCACATACACAAGCTCAAATGCACGATACTTACACTCAAAGACCATCATGGAGGCCTTATGTTCAAACACATGCTCAAGATATGGGTCAACCAAGACAAATGGATACTCAAGGACTTCCTCAAAATTTTGACACAAGGAGACCTCATGCCAAAATTGGGGGCAACACAATGGAAAATGAAAGGCCCATTGAATATGGTTTATACACACAAAACAGATATGGGGTCCCTCAACAAGAAATTATGCCAAGTGCTCCATACATGTCGCAACAATATAGACCTCCATATGGACATGTCTACGATCAGTATCATCCATACATGCAACAAGCTCCTCCTCAAATGGGTGTTTCAAACATGGGATATGCGACAAGAAATCCATCTCCTCCCAAAAATAATTTGGAGCAACAAATTAGAGATCTACAAAAGAAAGTGGAAGACATGGGCACATCAAAACCTACATATACTATGAGAGATATATGCCCTTATCCATTTGATAAGAGCATTCCAATGCCTCCGTTTCCTCCGCACTTTGCAACGCCAAAATTCGACAAATATAGAGGGAGAGGAGACCCCAAGGCACACATAAGACAATTCTTCACAGCTTGCATTGAGGTAGCAGCAGAAGAAACATACTTAATGAGGTTGTTCCCACAGAGCTTAGGAGATCAAGCGATGGAATGGTTTTCTCAATTACCTCCCGGTATCAAGTCATGGGGTGACTTGGCAGAGGCATTCATTCAACATTTCTCTTACAACATTGAAACAGATGTCTCAGTTACTACCTTGTGCAATACGAAACAAAAAGAAGGAGAATCTTTTGCGTCATTTTTGCAAAGATGGAGGAACTTAGCTAGCAGATGCTCTTGTGAAATCCCGCAAAAACAAATGGTGGAAATGTTCACACAAAATGTTAACAAGGCTATTGGTTATGATCTCAGAAAAGCTTGTTTGTCTACATTCAAGGATGTCATTGAAAAGGGCCTAGCAACAGAAAAGGTCTTGATTGAACAAGGAGTTATCAAACTATTCAAAGAAAACAAAGAGGACTTTAAGGGAAAAGACAAACCAAAGTTTTGGAACAAGAACAAGAACACAGTTAATGATGGTGTTGTTGATGCTAACACAGTGAGACCAAAGTTCATCTTTTCTGGATCAAATTCTACCAACAATCAAGTGAACAATCAAACGGCTGCTAGACCACGAAGGAAGTACACTCCATTGGGAGAACCACTTGAATCAGTATTCAAAAAGCTTGTAGCAAACAAAGTGATCACGGTCCCAGATTTTCCTCCATATGAACCAAAGGTAAAACCGAATTGGTGGAATGATGATGAATATTGTGAATTTCATAAGAGCAAGGGTCACAAGACAAGTAATTGCCATCGATTGAAAAACATTGTACAAGATCTCATTGACAGAGGAGATATTGAGATTGAGGGACATTCATCTAACCAAGAGCATGAGGTGTTTAAGGAACCATTCCCAAAACATGACAAGGGAAAAGGCAAAGTCACAGATGATCAAGCCAATTACACTAGAACATCTTACAATTATGATTCCACTATTAATCACATCTCAATGGACAATCATATTTCTACCATTACTATCAAAAATAAAAATCCTGAGAATCCTCCTCAGCGACCTAAAATTGTCCTAAAAGGTGTGGGATCTTCATCCGAAGCTACCTCTGAATGTCATGTTACAACCCGTCGAGGTAAGATCACATTGCCAGGAACCTCTTCTAAGAATACCAATCTTCCGTCAACTAAGCCTGAGTACGATCTTGTAGAGCAATTAGGGAAAACACCCGCACTCATCTCTATTCTTGAGCTCTTACGTATATCTCCTGCACATAAAGCTGTCCTTGACAAAACCTTGAGAGATACTGCTGTCCCTACGGATCTAAACGTGGATCAGTTTCAAGCCATGGTGGGATACCTATCCGTTCCACACTCCCTCACATTTACAGAAGCCGATGACGCCTCCATAAGTTAGCCTCACAATGCACCTCTACATATTGAAGCCTTCATACATAAACACCGAATAAAACGAGTCCTGATAGATGGAGGAGCAGGTCTTAACATTTGTACATTGAGCACCATCAGACAATTGGGATATTCTGACAAAGCTGTGAATGCTACAAACCAAATCACTATTAAGGCTTATGATGATGAAGAGCGCTCGTCCAAGGGCACGGTCATCTTACCACTCAGAATAGGGCCAGTAACAAAGGACGTGATTTGTCAAGTCCTGGATCTAGACCTCACGTATAACATATTGCTAGGACGTCCATGGATTCATGAAATGAGAGCGGTCCCATCAACATACCATCAGTGCATAAAATTTCCTCATAATGGAGTCGAGGTAACGGTCAATGGTGATCCAAATCCATTCATATATTGCAATAACTTGAGATCACATACTGAGATTATCATTCCCAGCAATCGTGAGGCTACTCCTTCTTCAGCATATATTGATCCTGAGTCATTAAAGCCCTCGACATCCAAACAAGGTGAACTTAGAGCCAAGTTTCAAGACAAAGGCATGGGAGAATACACTCTGAATCAAACAATGTTCTTACGACAAGTCATGAACTCCCCCAAGGAATATGGGAGACCACATCCAAATAAGCAAATCTCCATCATGCTCCTCAAATGGGATCCTACCGTCTTTCAAAAATGGGGCGAACTAGAGGAAGAAAGTTTATATAAAATGCTATATAAGGACGCTGAAGATGATACACATGATCAAATTATAATACCCTGTGAAAACTATGGTAAAGGTTTCAAAATTTTGCAGAGATTCGGGTATGATGGAAAAAGTCCTCTCGGACTACGCAAAGAAGGTGTCATGGAGCCTCTACAACCTGAGCTAACTACAAGAAGGGAACGCTCTAAGGGGCTTGGTTTTCTAAACCCCAAGATTCAACACAAGAGAACAAAACAGATATGGCGAGTCAAAGTGGCTGAAGTTCAACAAGAGGATAATTATTCCACAGACTCCAATGAGTGGGAATGGGGTTCAGACAAATCCTCCAGCGATTATGAACTTAATGAGACATTTAGAGAGCCAGATGAACCTACAGAGGAGGAGGAGTTTTACAAGAAATTCAGAGTTGGTCAAGAACCGACCCATAAGGATCCCACACAAGCTTCGTTTCAGGGCCCTAGGTCAGGATCACATAGGATGAGGACACCTGTCCCTGAGGGTGCTACTAGTGATGATAATTTGGACTCACTCACAATCGACACTGATGAGGAGAGTGCCATTGACGACCTCGATGACTACCTTGACATACCTGAATATAACCACATCTTCACTATTAGCCTTGCGGATTCTAAAAACACTAAAGACCTTCCCCTCGTTCACCCCCAACTCATTGACTGGGATCAGGATGGACCACCACAGATCGATACATTTCAAAATGACGAAGCTATTGTGGATTATCTTGGCATTCGCGATGATCTTCCTCTTGGAGACCATAAAGCAGGATACGCCATAGAGCTAAATAACATGGCATACTTTGGTGAGGGTGTCGGGCCTTCTAGTCGCAAAAATGTGAAAATAAAGACAAAACAAGGGTCTTATGGCGAAAACCACACTGTGGCGCTCTCTGACTCTAAAAAAGTAAAAAGAAAGGACGTATCTGAGGGTGAAAACCTCTCTGAGGCGCCCGAAGATGGAAGGCTTGACATTCTCCCCGCATCATACGAGGAAAAATCATCCATGTTGGTAGAGGAGACTATAAAGACAAACATTGGTACAGCAGAGGTTCCACACAACATATTTTTGGCTCAATCATTGACAGAGGCCGAGAAAGCAAGGTTCATAAGCTTCTTTAAGGAACGACAAGTCAACTTCGCATGGTCTTATGCTGATATGCCTGGACTAGACCCCGACTTAGTAATGCATCATTTAACAGTCAAACCGGGGGCAAAACCAGTAAAACAGAAATTGAGAAAAATGCATCCACAGGTGGCATTATTAGTCAAGGCAGAGCTGGAGAAATTACTAGATGTCGGATTCATACGCCCAATTGATTATCCTGAATGGATCTCCAATTTAGTACCTGTCAGCAAACCAGATCGCAGCATCCGAATATGTACAGACTTCAGGGATATCAACAAGGCTTGTCCGAAGGATGATTTCCCATTACCAAACATTGATTTAATTGTTGATCTCACAGCAGGCCATGAGATGTTATCTTTAATGGACGGATTCTCTGGATATAATCAGATCAGGATTGCACCTGAAGATCAACATAAAACATCATTCACTTGTCCATGGGGAACCTTCTGCTGGAATGTCATGCCCTTTGGGCTGAAAAATGCAGGTGCCACGTATCAACGAGCCATGACTACTATCTTCCATGATCTCATGCATGTAAAGGTGGAAGATTATGTCGACGACCTTTTGGTTAAATCAATAGACAGAAATACACACTTGGACATACTTTCAGTTGCTTTTGATAGGCTGGAAAAATACAAGGTAAGATTAAACCCAAAGAAATGTGTCTTTGGAGTAACCTCCGGGAAGCTCCTAGGATTCATTGTGTCTAAAAGAGGAATAGAAGCGGATCCAGCAAAAGTCAAGGCTATCTTGGACATGCCGCCACCCAAGAATATCAGTCAACTTCGGTCTTTACAAGGGAGACTCCAGTCCATACAAAGATTCATAGCACAACTTGCAGATAAGTGTAATCCTTTCCAGCACCTGCTACACAAAAACATTAAGTTCAAATGGGACGAGAACTGTCAACAGGCTTTTCAGGCACTTAAAGACTATCTTTTGAACCCGCCAGTTTTGATGCCACCAATTCCGAATCAACCATTGCTACTTTACATATCAGCTACTCCAACAGCACTGGGGGCACTACTAGCACAGCAAATACCTGACGGCAAGGAAAAAGCAGTCTACTATATCAGTCGCACATTGGTGGGATATGAGCTCAACTACACACCAATTGAGCGTGCATGTCTCGCTGTGGTCTTCGCTTCACAAAAATTACGACATTATATGCTCACTCACAAGACCAAGTTGATTGCCAGAATTGATCCACTAAAATATCTGCTCAACAAAGCTACACTTACTGGGCGACTGGCCAAGTGGGTAATGATTTTGAGTGAATTCGACATTGAATACGTGGACAGAAAAGCAATCAAAGGACAAGCCATTGCAGATCAACTGGCAGATGCTCCCATGATAGATGATGTTCCTCTACAGTCAGAATTTCCAGATGAGTCCATTCTAACAATATCACCTGCAAAGCCATGGCAACTATACTTTGATGGCTCATACACACAGCACGGGGCAGGAGCGGGTATACTCTTTATAACTCCCCAAGGCGATTCTATACCAAAGTCATACCGCTTATCATTTCCTTGCACCAACAATATAGCGGAATACGAGGCATTAACAACGGGGTTAAGAATTGCAGTTCAGTGGAAGATCCAGGAACTTCGTGTTTTTGGCGATTCTCAACTTGTCATCCGTCAAGCAACTGATGATTATCAAACAAAAGATGAAAAGCTAATGCCTTACAAACAACTGGTAGATGATCTGAAACAACACTTTGCAAAGATAGAGTTTGAGCAGATACCAAGAGAACAGAATCGCGCTGCTGATGCCATGGCTACAATTGCTTCACTCATTGACCTACCACAAAATGAGACCTGTTATGAGTTCCTGGTTGACAACCTGCTGATTCCGTCATATGAGATCACTCTCACGGAAATGATATGTGTTGTTGGTCCTGAATCCCAGTTATATGGTTCCATATTCACATACCTTCGTGACAACATCTTACCTCCCGATTTATCGAACAACCAACGCCGCACTTTCATCCGCCAAACCTCCCGATACGTTATCCTAGCTGATATCCTATACCGACGAGGTCTAGATGGCACCCTCCTTAGATGTTTAGAGAGTGACGAAGCTCAGATTGCGTTACGAGAAGTGCACGAAGGGATATGTGGTCCGCATACTAGTGGTCCTACCTTGGCCAAGAAACTCATCAGGACTGGATACTACTGGCCTACTATGGAAAAAGATGCATATCAGTTTGTCAAGAGGTGTAAGCAGTGTCAAATTCATGGAGACCTCATACACGCACCAGCACAAGAACTACAGCCCCTTGCATCTCCTTGGCCCTTTTGTCAGTGGGGACTCGATCTCATAGGCAAGATTCACCCTCCTTCTTCCAACGGACATAAATTCATTATCACAGCCACAGAGTATTTCACAAAGTGGATTGAAGCCGTGCCTCTCACGCAAGTTACTGGGAAACAAATCGCTACTTTCATCCTGAACTACATCATTTGCCGATACGGGATTCCTACTTCCATTATTACCGACAACGGGCGTCCTTTCAAGAATCAGGATGTTCGTGAACTCTGTGAGCGATTCCATATCTCTCATCGTTTCTCCACACCATATTACCCCCAAGGTAATGGCCAAGCTGAGGCGTCTAACAAAACAATTCTCAAAATACTTAAAAAGACAGTCGACGACGCTGGCCGTAACTGGCATGTCCAACTCAATCCCGCACTTTGGGCCTATCGTACCAGTGTCCGCACACCTACAGGAGCTACACCTTACTCACTTGTCTATGGTGCTGAAGCCATCTTGCCTATTGAGGTCGAGTTACCTTCTTTACGGGTCTCCTTGAGAAACATAATCAACGATGAAGACTACAGGGTTTCTCGCTTACAAGAACTAGAACTGCTGGAGGAACGACGACACACTACTTTTAATCATCTCAAGGCTTACCAACAACGAATGAGTCGCAGTTACAATCACAAGGTCAAGCCTCGCACATTTGAGGTAGGTGACTTAGTCCTCAGAGAGAACCCCAAGAATCAGCAAGATAGAGAAAAGAAGGGCAAATTTGAACCCAACTGGCTTGGTCCTTACATCATCACAGCAGCATATGGATCTGGGGCATATCAGCTCTCAACTATAGAAGGTGAATCTTTGGAGGATCCTATCAACAGCATGCACCTTCGCAGGTTCTACACATAAGCTCTTTTTGAGTATCCTAATGCAAAAAAACAAAAAAAATCAAAAAAATTCAAAAATACAAAAAAAATTATAAAACAAAAAAAATCGTCACTTGGTGAAATCCTGGCAAACAGGCGCCTTGTGACAACAAAAAAATTGAAAAATCAAAAAAAAAAGTAAAGAGAAATAATTTCGTCCAATGGTGAAAACCACTTCGGTGGCGCCCTGGGCAAGTACCATGGTGAAAACTGGGTCACCAGCGCCATGCGTAGGGACTTTGCTCCTCCCTCTTTCAGGATTCCCTTTCATTCTTTCACTTCGCACACAATCACGACCAATTCACTCATAATAAACTTACCCATTCCCATCATGGCTTGTTATTGATCTACCCGAGATTGGTCAGCCATTCATAATAAACCCTCCCTTTTCACTCTCTTTCCATCCATAATAAATCAGATCCTATCTGTGACTACGGCCAATTCCTGCGTCTAGTAATGGGTGTGGAACTGAGAACATCACATGTTTCGAGGAATACAGTTTCTTTCAGCTCTCTTCAGTCTATCCGCGCACAATTCACAATAAAGCAACATTTTGCATCACAGATCCGCAATACAGTTTCATCTTCTCCACGATAAGGTATCAGTTTCATGGATTCAGTCAGTTTCCAAGGAGACACAGCAGCAACAATGGGCTTCAACAAAATCAAATCTTTTAACAGACTCAGACAACATATGGTTCAGTGCTATCTATTCTTTTTGTGAAAGTGAACATTGTGACCACAATCAAAATTTGACTTAAACAAGTGACAAGAGACACAAACTTGAGGACTACAGTGGATGTGGGTGTCGAGTCTTGGTTTTCTTTTGGTTTTATCTTTTTGGTGACATGTCTTTTAGCTTTTCCGGGATGTCTTTGACTAGAGATTCTATCTCCAGGATGTCTTTGACTAGAAAGGCGAGGATGGGGTATCGTCACTTAGTTGCATTTGCTGTCTGTGGATTGTCTTTTAGTAATGCTATGACTTGTCCAAGGATACGAGGACACTGTGAGTCTAGTGTGAACTGGGGCATTCCTTGTTTGTGACTGTCTTATCTCCATGCAAACAGGTACAATGACTTCCTGGGCCGAACATATGCCTCGATTGTCATAACCTATTCTGCCATAATAAAGCTCAATGATGATAACGCACAAGAAGCTCTTTCACGTTCATACCTTCTGTCTTCCATCCCCCTTTCTTGATTGACTTTCATTGTCCTTCTCGAGTCCGCTATCACATGACTGAGTATAATGACACACCAAAAACATTTGCATTTCATATAGTTGCACCTGCATCACCACATATAAGCATTTCATACATATAAGATATTATAATGGCATCACATCCTGCATACAACACATGTTAGCACATCTCACATTTTCATTATGTAAATATTCACTTGTATCACATACATTTTCATTCGCATCATGCATCACATATACAACATAAAAGAGCAAAAATATATGGCCTTGCATCATATAAGCATCCATATCATAAAACATGCATCACATAAGAACAAATGCATCACATAAGGTACACATGCATATAGCTGCCGCAAAAGATGAATCATCTCATATATATAATCAATCAAATGTGTCATAATACAATGATGTCAAAAGAATCATATGGCTACAAAAGAATCACCCGCAGGTGTCTACAATACAACAATGATACATCTACTGATACAATGGGAGCCCACTATAGCTATGAGGAACTCCCTCCCTCGGAGCCACCTCGCCTCGACGGAGTCTGAGCTGTAGATGGCCCTGCCCCTGGATCCCCCTGTCCCTCTGGTGGTGGTGGAGGCCCCATAACCCCACCGCTGGATGCCTGTCTCCTGCGGCTCCCTCCCGTAGCCGTCGCTGTGCGCGACGACCTCTGGAAGCTCCTAGCCCGCTGCTCTGCTGGCACGGCTGCATAATATAGATCCCTCCAGTAGGCGATCTCCTCTCCCGCTCGCAAAACATAGGCGTAGCCTGCCCCTGCATCCTCTGCTGCCCGCCTACCTGCCCTCAGAGCTGTCTCGGCCTCGGTATATCTCTGGATGGCCTGATCCCTCTCCCGCTCTGTATCTCGAACCCTGATCCTGAGGTGGTTCCTCTCTCGAACCAAATCCTCAATCTCATCTGCCTGGCCCTGGCAGATCTCCCGCAGCCTCACCACCTCATCCTCCTCGGAGTCTCCGCTCTTCGTCCCTACCTGTGGCTCCTCCTCTACAGGTGCCTGTCCCTGTGCCTCTGCCTGCACCTGTCCCTGTGCCTGTATAGGTACCTGTGGCTGTACCTGTCTCTGTCCCTCTGGCTGTACCTGTCTCTGTCCCTCTCTGGGACCCTGTGCTGCTGGCACCTGTAGGGGCAGTCCACCCCGTCCTCTCACCACTGGAGCTGCTCTCTCCTGACCTCCCTCCCTCCGAGGTGCTACCCGTCTCTCTCCCACCACTCCCCTCCGCCTCCGCCGGCCCCTACCTGCATCCCCTCCTCCCTCATCATCATCTCCTCCACCCTCTCCATCCACTGGCTCTGCCGGATCTGTCAACCTCGGAAATGGATGCTCTGCCCAGTACGCAGAGTACTCTGCGTCCATCCCTGCATCATCTACCTCTGGCCACATGTCCCATGGCATCGGCATCATCTCCGCTAGCTGCATCACTGCCTGATCATAAGATAGCAGTGGGCCAAACTGCACCTGATCTCTAACTGTATGGGCATACATGCCCGAGCCTCGCGGCATCCTCTGAATCCGGCCATACTGTCTGCATACCCTATCCACCAGCTGTCTCTCTAATATATAGGGCGTCCGCCCAATCAGGTACCTGCTCCGGAAGGTGTAGGGCAGCTCCAGTGCATCGTCCCCCCACTCCTCGCACCCCAGGTACGGCCTCCAGATCACCATATCAATGTCATCAATGACTCTCCTCCAGTGCTCCAATCTCCCAATCCGAGGCTGGGATGTGATCATGGCGTACAAATGAACAAAACTCTGTCCCTGTCCTCTGCCTCTGAAATGAATCGGCCTCGTCACTGGAAGGTGCTCATAGGCCCACACCTGCAATAGAGTCACGCCGCAGCCCAGCCCCACTGATCCGTGGTATACAAACTGATGCAGCTCATAGTACAAATGTGCTAGGACACATGGCCCCCATGCATACCTAGTGTGCTCTGCCATCAGCGTCTCCAAGGCCCCTCCCCAGCCCACTGCCAATCCTCGTGTGGCCCTGTCTGGACACAGGTATCCACTGATAACTCCCCCAATAACTGCCGGCAATGCCAATCCTGTGGCAGTCATGGTGTCCCAGGCTACATGCCCTGCTCTCATCTCCAACTCAGGATCCTGAAAAACCCGTCTCAAGGCCTCCCTGTCACCGTCACGGTCGTAGGGGATCAACTCTCCATCAATAGGGACATGTAGTATCCTGTACACATCCTCCAGTGTCACGGTCATCTCACCCATCGGCAGGTGAAACGTGCATGTCTCCGAGTGCCATCTCTCGGCCAATGCAGTCAGCAACCCCATGTTTGCCCGAAACTCGGGCACATAGAGCATATATGTGAGACCCATCTCCTCAATGGAAATCATGTCCTGGATGGACAACTCTGGACGCAGTCTCTGAGTCGATGGGAATCTCTCCCGTGACTCCAACATCGGCAAATACTCCTGCAGTCAAGCAAATCAATCTTGTCAGTTATCGTGGCATTCACTGTTTATCACAAAATGCTACTCGCTACCCAAATGCATATGGCTATCTACCCTAGTGACACTCACTGTTCATCACAAAGTGTTGCTATTTATCCTAGTAGTGCTCACTGTTCATCACAAAGTACTACGTGTGTGACATTCCCTGTTCATCACAAAGTGTCACTCACATTCGCACTCCCTGTTCATCACAAAGTGCTGCATATCCTGGTGCTCCCTGTTCATCACAAAGTGCCTTGATCTATCCTAATCTTCCTAGAGGACTTGCTTGAGTGTATCCTCTCAGCCGCTTATCCAATCGACAGCGTATGTTCATCACAGAACTGCCGATTTGACCTAAAGGACTAAAACCATGCATTTAAACACATAAACGCACTTTTTCAACACACACGCGCTTTTAACTCATAAACGCGCTTATAGACTGCATAAACGCGCCTCTGCAACACAGACGCGCTTTCTAAACACAAACGTGCCTATGCCAGACATAAACGCGACCAGGGAACACAGACGTCCCTGAATGACATAAACGCTATTCAAAAGCACAGACGCTACTACATTTCACAAACGCGTCCGAATTCAACACAAATGCGGTTACAGGCACAGACGCGCCTGGACCCGACACAGACGCGCCTGTTGGACACAGACGCGCCTGGCGCTGACACAGACGCGGTTGCGCGTTTGTACACTTTTAAACTACCCTATTTCTAGCGCATTTATTGCTCCTAAACATGCATTAATGACAAAACTTGAAATGCGTGAAAGTACGAGGAGGTTTTCGGGTACTTACTGGCTCTCCTGCATCGGCTGGTCGCTGGAATCGGCGAACACGGTCGAATCTATGAACGAATGCCATCGCTGCTGACTGCTGCTGCTTTTTTTCTCGCTCTGCACTGTGATCTTCTAAGGGTGTGGATGACAATGAGGATGTCTTTTGCCCATGGTCTATCTTATAGCCTTCCCTAGCCCTGCCCTTCATTTCCCGGGTCAGTCTTCCTCATCCCGTGACTTTGTCACTTTATCCAATCAGTCCATTCTATCCCATCTTTCTTATCGCGAGATTGTCTGCAATCTTTCCAGACTTTTTCATCCAATCTCTCGAGGGGGCATATCATTCCCATCCTGGGGCAACTCTGTATCAGTTCATCTTATCTTCTTTGAAACAACGCGACAAGCCGCATTGTCTCAAAGAGGGGCAAAATGTAGACACCTAAAATTGTCATGTCTAATTAAATAAATATTTTATTTATTTAATTACTTTAGCTTAATTCTTCTATTAATTAAATAAATCTTTATTTATTTAATTAATTCATTTATCCTCTTCTAGCCTTATTTCTCATTTAAATAAATACATTTATTTATTTAAATTATCCCTTTCCTAAATTAAATAAATATTTTATTTATTTAATTGCCCTACTTCTTCTATTAATTAAATAAATCTTTATTTATTTAATTAATTCATTAACCTTTTCTACACATGACACATGTCATTCATCTCTTATTTCCTACACTACCTACCCCTTTCATTATTTTGGTATTTCTTATACCTACCCTCTAATCCTAGCCGACCTCTCTTTTTACACCTCTCAATCTTAACCCTCCATTTTCTATTGTGTCTTCTATTTAAGGAGATGCTTTCTTCATTACCAAACCCTAATGACTAATTTTGGAGGACTTGGCTACACTACGATCCTACTTGCAACCACATTCCGTTCTTTGTTGAGCTCTTGTGCATACAAAAATCTGAGAGCAAGCATATCAAACAAGATCAATGGAGATAGGAAGAATGGAGATCAAAACCCTAGTGGACATGTGATGGTATAATCTTTGTGATTTTTTTGAGTTATTTTGCATTGTCTTAGGTTATCTTCATATGTTATGGTGGATCTTTGTTCATTGTTAGGCTAGGGTTTGGTGGTTGAATCCATTTTAGTTTTTCAATATTGTTGTTTATTGCTATCCATTTTCACCATATACACCAGCAGAAGCCACTGAGTCAATATTACCGATACTCCCTGTACCAAATCCTTTAATCCCCATCAACCGTCCTACAGCACCGATCATTACAAAGGTACATCAACCAATCACACCTGCAGTTTTTAACTCAAAGGACATCCCAGTATGGTATAGTAATCGGATGCTGGAAAGTGATTCAGAGACCGACTCACATGAATGAGAATTTGACTCTGTACAGCTTAATACTTCAGATGAGGAAGACACATCACCGCCTCCGCCACGCAAAGACATCCCTGTTTACGGAGAAGCACTGATAAAGACCACTTGGGTTCCTGAACTGGAAACATCTTCCACAGACCCTACGTCTCATCCTACGCTTGATTCTGACAGGGAGAGTACCATCAACGACCTTCACCATAATGTCTTAAACCTCACTGATACGTCCAATGAACTTAACCTAATCGATGAAGTAATGCCCATTATCCACCCTGAACTCATCGAATGGAACCAACCAAATCCCCCATGTCTTGACTTCTTCCAAAACGATGAGGCTATCATTGACTTTTTGGAATTAAGGGATAACCTACCAAGCGGGGATCACAAAGCTGGATTCGCCATTGAACTTAATAGCACAGCATACTTTGGGGTGGATGCCAAACATTTAAACTGCAAAAATATAACAATAAAACATGGATCTTCCAGTGAAAACCACACTGTGGCACTGTTTGATCCGACAAAAGTAAAAAGAAAGAGCGTATCCAATGGTGAAAACCTCTCTGAGGTACCTGAGGATGAAGGGTTTGACATTCTCCCTGATAGTACACAACAGGAACGATCAACGATTCTCATCGAGGAAACCAAAGAATACAATGTGGGGACTCTTGAAAATCCTCACCTCATACATCTGGCATCTCTTCTCACTCCAGAGGAACAACCTAAATTTATAGAGTTCTTCCAGAAGCGTCAGATCAACTTTGCATGGTCATATGCAAACATGCCTGGGCTTGATCCTGATTTAGTCATGCATCACCTTACCGTAGCAGAAGGAGCAAAACCTGTCAAACAGAAGCTTCGCAAAATGCATCCCCAGATTGCAGTGCTAGTCAAAACAGAACTCAAGAAACTCCTAGATGTTGGTTTCATTAGACCAATTGATTATATAGAATGGATCTCCAATATTGTGTCTATCGGCAAACCAAAAGGGGGCATCCGCATTTGTACTGACTTCAGAGATCTGAATAAGGCCTATCCTAAGGATGACTTCCCCCTACCAAATATCGACATCATAGTGGATCTGATAGCAGGACATGCCATGCTTTCACTCATGGATGGCTTTTCAGGATACAATCAGATAAAGATCGCACCAGAAGATCAACATAAGACAGCCTTCACATGTCCATGGGGCACATATTGCTGGAATGTAATGCCCTTCGGTCTCAAAAATGCAGGAGCGACCTATCAAAGAGAAATGACCACCATCTTCCATGACATGATGCATACTATGATGGAAGATTATGTGGATGACTTACTAGCAAAATCACTTACCAAAGAAGGGCATCTCCATGTCTTAGATAAAATCTTTGATAGACTGGAACAATACCATGTTCGACTCAACCCCAAGAAATGCGTCTTTGGAGTAACCTCCAGGAAGCTTCTAGGATACATTGTCTCAAGCAAAGGTATTGAGGTCGATCTAACAAAGGTTAAGGCAATCATGGATATGCCACCACCAAAGAATATCAGTCAACTAAGGACACTACAAGGACGACTCCAATCTATCCGCAAATTCATCGCACAATTGGCTGATAAGTGTCACCCATTTACACATCTGCTACATAAGAACATCCGCTTTCAGTGGGATGCCCGATGCCAGCAAGCATTTCAGACGCTTAAAGACTATCTCATGAATCCACCATTGCTGATGCCACCAGATCCAAGTAGACCATTATTACTCTATATCTCGACAACAAGTACAACATTGGGTGTATTACTGGCACAACATAATGCAGAAGGCAAAGAGTGTGTTGTATACTACATCTCTCGCACACTGGTTGGCTATGAACTCAATTATACACCTATTGAGCGAGCTTGCCTAGCAGTAATCTTAGCAGCTACTAAACTGAGGCACTATCTGTTAACACACAAGGTACAACTCATTGCAAAGATTGATCCACTCAAGTATTTACTCAGCAAAGCAGCATTGACAGGTCACTTGGCCAAATGGGTGATGATTCTAAGTGAATTTGACATTGAGTATGTGGACCGAAAAGCTATCAAAGGGCAGGTTATTGCAGATCAGTTGGTCGATGCACCCCTCACGGGCGATCATCCTCTCATTTCCGATTTTCCAGATGAAGAGATATTCATGATCACAACAGCACAACCATGGAAACTATATTTTGATGGTTCATACACTAGGCACAGCTCGGGGGCAGGCATTCTGTTTATCACACCTCAGGGTGATAGCATCCCGAAGTCTTACAGGCTCACATTTCCATGCACCAACAACATCGCAGAGTATGAGGCCTTGATCACAGGACTCAGGCTAGCCGTACAATGGAAATTACAAGAACTACAAGTATATGGTGATTCACAACTGGTCATTCAACAAGCAATAGATGAATAGCAGACAAAGGATGATAAACTCATGCCATATAAGCAAATGGTGGACACTCTAAAGACATCATTTACTACTATCACTTTTGAGCAGATACCAAGAGATCAAAATCGAGCTGCTGATGCCATGGCTACCATCGCATCTCTCCTAGATCTTCCACAGAATTCAACACACTACAAGTTCTTGGTAGAACAGCTTTGGATCCCCGCTTATGATATCCCTGAATCCGAGATGATATGTCGCCTTGTTGGTTCTGAATCCCCATGGTACGGTGAGTTCTACACCTATCTCCATGATCACACCCTTCCTCCCAACCAATCGAATAACCAACGTAAAACCTTCATTCGCCAAACTGCTCGATATACCATTATTGCTGAAACCCTATACCGATGCAGTCTTGATGGTACTCTCCTTCGATGTTTGGAACAAGATGAGATAACAAAGGCTTTGGAAGAGGTACATGAAAGAATTTGCGGGACTCACTCAAGTGGTCCGTCACTAGCCAAGAAACTCATGCGAGCTAGATATTATTGGCCATCTATGGAAAAGGATTCCTACTACTTTGTCAGAAAATGCAAGAAATGTCAAGTTCATGGCGACCTGATACATGCACCGGCCCAGGAACTGCAACCAATCATGACACCATGGCCTTTCTGTCAATGGGGTCTTGACCTTGTGGGTAAGATTCATCCATCTTCATCCAATGGCCATAAATTCATTATTACCGCCATCGAATATTTCACCAAGTGGATCGAAGTTGTTCCACTTACCCAAGTCACCGGCAAGCAGATCGCCTCATTCATCCTCAACTACATCATCTGCCAGTATGGTGTACCCATGTCCATCATCACAAATAACGGTCTTCCTTTCAAAAATCAGGATGTTCACGAACTTTGTGAGAAATTTCATATCCAACACCGCTTTTCCACTCCCTACTACCCACAAGGCAATGGTCAGGCCGAAGCTTCCAATAAAAACATATTGAGGATCCTACAGAAGACAGTTAATGATGTCGGTCGTGATTGGCATGTTCAACTAAATCCAGCGCTATGGGCATATCGAACTAGCATTCGAACCCCTACAGGTGCAACTCCTTATTCATTGGTCTATGGTGCAGAAGCTATCTTGCCTATTGAGGTCGAGATACCATCATTACGGGTCTCCTTGCATAATCTAATAGATGATGAAGCATATAGAGTCTCACGACTCCAAGACTTAGAATTACTTGATGAGAAGCGACAAGCTGCATACAATCATCTCAAAGCCTATCAGCAGTGCATGAGCAGAAGCTACAATCACCAAGTTAGACCTCGTACATTTGAGGTAGGTGATCTTGTTCTACGAGAGAATCCTCGCAACCAACCACACAGAGAACATTAGGGAAAGTTTGAATCAAACTGGCTGGGCCCATATGTTGTCACTGCTATATTCGGGTCTGGGGCATATCAGTTGGCTACATCAAAAGGAGAATCGCTTGCAGATCCAATCAACAGCATGCACCTAAAACGGTTTTATACCTAAGGTGTACAGAGCATTAGGCTCCCCTACATACCAGAAAATACCAAAAACATTCAGAAAAATGTCCTGAAGAAAATACAAAAACCTTCAAAAAAAAAAGTAAAAAAGAATCATGCATCCAAACGGTGAACAAACACTCTGGTGGCACCTTGGGTAAGTACGATGGTGAAAACCTGGCAAACAGGCGCCACTCGTAAAGGCTATGGCTCCATTGTCTTTCAGAGTTGCTGCAATCACATCTACTTCATACATACATCCATCCATCCAAAAACCATGGCTTGTTATTCATCTGCAATTATGATAGTACTCCATACATCTTGCATCCCGCTTTTTCATAGTCATGTCTAAAACTGGGGGCAAAGCCCTTAACCTATTGATGGAAGTGGATTCTACATTGTCTTATGATTCATTAAGTTCTTCATTCAAGCAATCATCAAAATACCAAAAACATTCAAAAATGTCTCAACACAAAATCCAAAAAACATTCAAAACAATTCAAATATCCAAAAACATTGACAAAACATCGAAAATCACACAAAAACATGGCAGCACCTTGTACATACTCATCCGTGCAGATACCAAGACAAAACATTGACAAAATACTCACACACTGACCATTTACCAATCAAACCACACAATCAACATCAAACACTCAAAACTGTCTTCAACTAGGATGCATCCTTCCTTACCAAAACAAAGACAAAAGTTTCATTTTCTTTGACAAGAAAATTATGTTAAGCTATCAAATACTTGGTTGATTTGTGAGTACAATCATTTGTTTATCTGTATCGGGATCTTTCAGCATTGTTTTGTATCATTTGTGCATTATTTCCGATGAAGTTCTGGGGCATGTACTAATGGTGTCTACGTGGGAAGTTCACCAAGCTACGTGATCTTATGCAGAATGCAGTCATGGATCATTACGGCTTGCTGACTACAGCGTATACCTCAACCATATGGGCATGAACCATTACCAAGGATCCTTATTCTTTATTCTTTATGTATATACTGTTTGTTTGTAGGTACAATGCTCTTCCTTTGGTTCCTCCTACCTCATCCAAACTGGATAAAGGTTTTATCTCTTAGTACAGTATGCACTTGTCTCAGGATATGATCAGCCTAAGATCAAGGAGGACGATCCAAGTCATGCATGAATAGAGATAATCCTTGTCTGTTCCACAAGCAATACTCTGGTCAACTTGACCCTTATATCAAGTCGTTTGTATTAACTTGCTATATAAAATCCATGAAAGGAATACTCAGGTCATCTTGAATCATTATGTCAAGATGCTTGTATTCTCTTCCAACATTTTAAAAGCTCAATGATGAAAATAGAGCACTATGGATCGTCATTTCATCTCATCTGTTTATATCTTGCATTCCATTGCATATCACCCATTCATTCATATGTAGGTTTTATATCGTGACCCTTAAAAATTGGTCTTGGATACAATCACGACCGAGTACTCTGATACATCATCAATGCATCATACAAAGTCTTACAAACCTTGCATTCCTCATGGTCATATCATCATCGCATTTAGTTGCATCTTGCATTAAGTACATTCATGTCATTTTTAACTTAACATTACATATAGTTCATTTTGGACATTAGTTTTATTGAACATTTGCATCATTGCATCAATCATCAATAATTCGATTCATTCATAGGATCAAATTGTCTTTGATTGTTTTAAATCATTTATTAGACATTCATTTAGTATCAATTATCCATTATCATCTTATCATCTTTTATCATTTATTATTGCATACATTCATTTATAGTTAAAAAGTGCATTCATTCATTCATTAATAAGTATCTTATTATGCTCATCTTAGGATTTATTCGCATTACATTCATTTATCCTCTTTTTAATTACATTAAGGTGCAGTTATTAAAAAACATAAGTTATAGTATCATCACATTATCATATAAACATTTGTACTTTACATTTTGTTTACCCATATTGCATTCATTTGACAAACATCTAGATGCATATTCATACATAACATCATTCATTCGACCATTGCATTAACATCATCACATAAATCATCTCATCATTATATCAAAATAGGAAACACCAAAATCCTGTTCATATATCATCATAAGCATACATCATCATCATGGCATTACATACATAAAAGCATTACATCAACAAAACAAATCATACATAAACCTGCATGCATATGTCAGTATCATCATCAAAACGTGCATATAAGAAACATCTCATCAAATGCATACATGTACACATATCCATCTAAGCAATCAACTCATCATCCTGCATAAACATCCATCCATAATCAAATGCATATCATCAAAATATGGGATCTCCTCATATATATCATCTCATATATCAGAGTACAATGAAGTCTACAAAATCAGCTACCAAGAGCCATCCAAGATACAGTCCAAAAAAAATAGACAATGATACAATACATATATGCATGCAAAAATGCTCTCTCAAATGCCACTCTGGCCAGATGCTGTCCCAACACCTCCCCCTGCTCCACCACTGGTGCCTGCACCACCTGATCCATCTCTCCGTGGAGGCCTCATCGAACCACCACTCCGTCCTGCATCCCCTGATCTCTCCCTCCGCAGCAGACCCATCACTCCCCCACTACTCTGCACCCTCTGCAATCGCTCTGATCTCGCCTACTACATCTGCGAATAACTGAGAGCTCGCTGACTCACTGGCACCACCTGCTCATATAACCCCCACCAGTACTCTATCTCTGCCTAAGCTCGCCGCATCTCCCTCATCACCTCCCCTGTAGGCCCCTGTGCTCCTACTCCAACCCAGACTCTCTCCTGCAACTCCGCCAATTTCTCCACTGTAGTATCTCTCCCGCAACACCACCGTCAGCTCTGACTCCTGTGCAAATAGTTGCACATCCCTAGCTGCCACCTTTGCCTCCAAATCTTCTATCCGCGTCTGCAAGCGCACTATAATGTGATCCCGCAGATCTCCAGTGGCTCCCTCCCCGGTGTCCATAGCTCCCTCCCCTACACCTCCCTCTCCAGAAGTCCCCTCCCCTCTGTCCATCGGGATCTCCCTCTCCATCCCCCTCCCACTCAGCTGAACTCCTCTCGGTATTAGTGGTCCCTGTGAGATCTGTAGAGGCAGTCCACCTCTCCCTCTCCACTGACTCCGCATCCCCAATCCTCCTCCACCTCCACCACCTCCTCCATCCCATGGCTCACACTCCAAGCATGGTCGCCATATCACTGCATCCAGGTCATCCAGTGCCCGCCGCCACCACTCTAACTTCTCCAAGTGGGGCCGACTCATCATGCCACTGTACATTAACATGTACGGCTGATCCACCACACGAAATCTTAGACTCACCGGTCGAGTCACTGGTAAGTGCTCCCAAGCCCAAATGTGTAGCAGCGTCATGCCCACTACTAAAGAACCCCTCCCCCGGTATACTACCTCATGGAACTCTTGATACATGTGCGCCAGCACGCACGACCCCCATGCAAATCGGGTCCCCTCAGTCATCATCATCTCGATAACCTGTCCCCATCCCACCGCCAACCCATGTGACCGCCTGTCTGGACACAACAATCCTCCCACAATCCTTGAAAAAACTGCTGGAAGTGGCTCATACAGTGCCGCTATATCCTCCCACGCGATCGAGCCATCATCAATGAACACATCCTCATCAAAAATCCGCTGCACGGCCACAGTACCCCAAGATCTATCGTATGTGACCAGCTCTCCTCGAATAGGAATTCGTAGGATGCACCACACATCCTCCAAGGTCACGGTCATCTCCCCCTGTGCCAAATGAAAGGTGCACGTCTCACTGTGCCACCGCTCTGCCAGTGTTGTGATCAGTTCGTGATTCATACGAATCATGGGCATGTGCATCACCTCATAAAGACCAATCGTTGCAATACAATCAATCTTCGCCTGGGTCAATCGGTCCCGCAACCCCTGTGTCGCCGGATGGCGCTCGCGTAACTGCAACACGCGTAGATCCTCCTGCACATAGACATTCATCAATCACCATCAGTTGTTTTGTTTTCAAACTTTCTTAAGTTTAAACCTAGACTATCAACATATACTTTGATCAAGTATCTTTGGGTCTCAACAGATAAGCAATCATGGCCACCTAGACTTCAACGGGCATTTATCCTAACAAATGACCTAAGTCTCATCAGGTTGCTATGGTTCAAAACAACTCCCACTTCACATCGCCCACCATCCATCATTAGGCATCGGGAGATTTTCTTCATCCAAACTAGGGCATCTTTTTATCCTCAAGCAAAAGCGTTATTTAACCAACAAAAGTGCTAGTTTTCAACAATAGCGCTACAACTATAGCAATGGTGCTCAATCAGCTATACCATAGCGCTACAACTGCAAAAGCACTAAAACTTGCATATAATAGCGCTCAAACAAGGGGCCAATAGCGCCATTGCGGCACAATAGCGCCATTGCGGCACAATAGCGCTAGTTTATGGAGCAAACGCGCCAAAACAACAGTTTCAGCGCTCTTGCTCCGACTTGACTTTGACTCAACTAAAACCTTATAAAAAATGCACAAAAATTAAGTTTTCGAATTTGCGTACCACTGGTCCATAGTCATCTAGGCGCTGGAACCGTCGGACTCGCTCGAATCTGTGCTCGGTGATCGAAATCGGCATCGTCGTTGCTGCTTGCTCCTCCAAACGTCACTATCAGAGCTCTCGTGGTCACCGTAACTTCTCCCCACTCACCGCCGTGGTTCCCGTGAACTTCCTGAGCCCCCCATTTCTCCAATTTTGCCTCGTTTTCTTCTATTTTTCACCCGTATGGCTAACTTCTTCTCTTCTACCACCATGGCAATTTTCATTCTTTTTCGAGAGATCGCTCTATTTTTCAAAAAAATTCGGCCCATCTCTCGAGGGGGCATACCACCCATTAAATTAACATTTTATGGGGCATTTCTTCACACCTATTTTTCTTTCTTTGAAACGATGCGATAAACCGCACCGTCTCAAAGATGGGCAAATGTAGTCACACAAATCTGTCCATTTTAATTAAATGAATATTTCGTATTTATTTGATTAAAAATCCACTAGCCATCAATTAATTAAATTAATATTTAATTAATTCATCCCCAAACATTCTTCTATTAATTAAATAAATTATTCAATTTATTTTAATTAATTCATTAAATCAAATTTCAATCAATTAAATAAATAAAATCTATTTATTTAATTAAACCCCCCTATTCCTCTTTTAAATAAATTAAATAAAACATTTATTTAAATCATTATCCCCACCCCACTTGCATTTTCCTACAAATGCAACTTGCACACATTTATTGGAATAAATGAATTTTTATTTTTAATAAAATCCTATTTTCCCTCACCCACCAAATCCACTTGCAAAAATCTAATCCCCTTCTAGATTCTTCTAACCCCTTCTTAATTAGCCTAATCCATCCCCTAATTATTGTCACATTCCTAAGCAAAATGGAGTCACTTCTCAAAGACTCCAAAGTCTTTAAAAAGCATTTAATGCTTTGTGTGTTCAACAAATTAACCCCCAAAGTCTTCTAAGACCATTAATGGCTCTTACATGACCATTTATGGCTCTTACATAACCATTTATGGTTATTTCAAATTTGTCCCCCCAAACATTTATTGTTTTGACCATATTCATCCATTTCACATTTGCACAAGAGCTTATCCATTGGATAAAAGCTTTATTCTTTGAATAAAGATTTTATTCATTCAACCAACCTTGACTCTAAAATCCCAAGGTCATATCAGGCATTTAATGCTTATTCCCTCCCCTCTCAACCTATCTCACATTGACACTTGTCATCCTGGGATTGGGTTGAAAGTCCTCACATGGATTTGAAATCATTCAATCCTGACCCTTGTTGAGATTACTCAGTCTCAACCATCCATTGCTCCATTTTTCCTATAAATAGAGCTCATTCCTTCATAATCCAGATCCTGAAAATTTGTATGCACTTAAGCTATAGGCATTTTAAGAGAGCATTTTAGCATAGGCAATCTAATATCTTATTATTTTGGTTAAAATATATCATTTTAGCATCAATAGCATAGCATTAGCTTTTCATTTCACAGTTGAAGCAAAATACTCAAATCTCAACCCTCCATAAGCATCCATAGTGCAAAAAGTTGCTGAGAGCTACACTATTTTGGAACTTGGAGAGGAGAGGAACAAGGGAGAAGGAGCTAAGGCCATGCTAAGAGGTAGTTGGAGATGCCTCATAATATTTGTTTCGCTTATTAGATACATTAGCATGCTTTTAGTGTCTCTCTTGGTATGCCTTTTTAGATTAGTTTTTGATTGACTAACATTAACGGTTTCGTGTCTTTTGTGTTATTCATCATTTGCTAACCTTGTGCCATTTAGGAGGGCATCACTAAGTATAAAGTGCCAAATTATCACTTTTGGGGGGGGTTCTTTGATTGAGTGAATTTGGGGGGGTGTCTTGTGTGATTGTGCCTCTCTTTGTGCTCTTTCCATTTTTGTTGCAATGAGTCCTAATAAATTTTCACCTTTAACTCCACATAATTATGCATCATGGAAAATTAAAGTATGGAGTAAATTAATAGAAAAGGGTCTCACACATTACATAGATGGAACAATAACAACACCACCTGATCCTAAGGCTGATCCAAATGCTCAATTAGAATGGCTCACAAAGAATTGCATGGCTCTTGGAACTTTGCACAAGTATGTATCAGATGACCTCATTTTTCACATTGAGAAGTGTAAAACAATCAAAGAGGCTTGGGATATGTTTCAGAAATTGTATGGTCAAGTTGATGAAATCAAAGGCTCTCAGATTGACAATGAGCTCACCAACTTGGATCCCAAGAGTTTTGATACAATCCAAGATTATGTCACCAAAGCAAATGAGCTAAGAGCAAAGCTTAAGGATTGTGGAATTGACAAAAAGGATGCTCAGTTGATATTCAACTTGTTGGACAAGCTTGCACCATAATATGCAGCATTTGTGTCTAGCTTCCAAACTCATCGTTTGACAGTGGGGAGTTCCTATGTTATGCCTTCCTTTGATGCTTTCACAAAAATGTTAATATTGGAACAATCTACGTTGTTGAACATGGGACTTCTCAAGTCTTCTAAGTCCAAGGCTTTGGTGGCAAATCAAGGGAATCAAGGAAGTCAAGGCAAAGATTCCAACAAGAAGAAGAAGCACTTTAAGTCTAAGCCACACCAGGAAAAAGGACAATCATCCTCTCCATCACAAGGCGATTTTTCATCCTCTTCCAAGAAGGGGACACCACCTAAGAAGGATAAACCAACTTGTACATATTGCAAGAAGTATGTTCATGATGAGCATCGATGCCACGCAAAGCAAGTTGATGAGTTAAACAATCTTCTTAAGAAAAACAACATCAACTTGCCATCCGCCTAAATAAAGAAGGATTCATCTCCTTCCTCTTCCTCACAGTCTAAGGGAAAAGGGCAAGCATTTGTGGCTACAACAGGTTCTTCACAACAATGGATACTTGACTCGGGTGCCTCATATCACATGGGTTCTACAAAGGAGCAGTTTTCTTCATTGGAGCCATCTAAGGTACCTCACATTTACATAGGTGATGATACTCAAGTAGAGGTTGAAGGGAAAGGTTCAGTTGACATGGATGATGGAACATTTGAGAATGTTCTCTATGTTCCTAACTTGTCTACCAACCTTCTCTCCATCTACCAAATCACTCACTATGGAAATGGGAAAAAGGTTGAGTTTACACCAGATTCAGTTGTGGTAAAGGAACTTGATGATGATGCCTTGGTAGCAGTGGGACAAGTCAATGACAAATCAAGGCTTTATTCATTCTCCCACTTTGTGCCAAGTTCACCTTCTAGGGTCTTGCTTACTCATTCAAATTCAAAAAGTAAGCTATGGCATGAGCGGTTTGGTCACCTCAACTACCACTATCTTCAGCAACTCAGCACTAAAGACATGGTCACAGGTCTACCTCGAATCATTTTTTCAGAGGGCATATGTTCAGGTTTTTCCATGGGCAAGCATCCCGAAGAGAAGTTTGATAAGGGGAAAGCTTGGAGAGCTTTGGAAGTTCTTCAACTTGTCCATAGTAATGTAGCAGGTCCATTTCCAGCACCTTCATTTAGTAAGGCCCGCTATGTCCTCACCTTCATTGATGACTACTCTCGCTTCACTTGGGTCTACTTTCTTATTCATAAGAGTGAAGTATTTGATAGATTTCAGGACTTCAAGACTCGTGTGGAGAAGCAATTAGGGAAAGTGGTCAAGATTCTTCGCACAGATAATGGAAGGGAATATGTGAACAAAAGACTTGAGGATTTTTGTACATTTGAGGGGATTCATCTTCAGCATTCTGTAGCATACACTCCACAGTAGAACGGCGTTGCAGAACGCAAGAATAGAACTCTCAAAGAAATGGCTAGTTGTATGATACATGCACGGTCTCTTGATCCCGCCTTTTGGGTAGAGGCTATCAGTTGTGCCACACACATCCAAAATTGGGTTCCTCACAAAGCTTTGCAAGGTATTACTCCTTTTGAAGCTTGGGCTGGTAGGAAACCGATTGTAAGACATTTCAGAGTCTTTGGGTGTCCAACATGGGCTCGCATACCTCTGCAAAAATGCAAGGCATTGGAACCACAGAGTCGACCTTACATATTTGTTGAATATCTTGAGGGTGTTAAGGCATACAGATTGATGGATCCAGAGACACATGAGGTGTTCATTAAGAGGAGTGTTCACTTTGAGTAAAGCTCTCCTAGCTTAGCCTCTCTACCTCCTCCACCTTCCTCCATTGTGGATATTGATGTTAGTGATTCAGATGATGAGACTCCTTCAACTCCGACTCACAGGGTTACACCTCCGTAGGGTCCACTTGCAGTTGAGGAGCCTCGTTCTCCACTCCACCTAGACCTCGTTGGGCTCGACAAACACTTGAGTCCGTGGGTTCTCTTGTTGGGGATCCTTCAGATACCCAAAGAACTCGATCACAACATCAGGACCTTCCACATGCATTCACTGCTATCGCTTCCGATCCACAGACATTTAGGGAAGCATCAGGGGCTCCTAAGTGGGACCAAGCTATGGAGGAAGAGTATAGTTCCTTGATGAGGAACAACACATGGGATTTAGTCCATCTCCCTAAGGGGAGAAAGATGGTTCGATGTAAGTGGATCTATCGGACCAAGTTTGCAGCGGATGGTAGTGTGGATAAGTATAAGGCTCGACTTGTTGCGAAAGGTTTCTCTCAGGTTGCAGGTGTTGACTATACTGAGACCTTTGCACCCGTAGCCAAGATGAACTCCATTCGTTTGACACTTGCTATTGCTGCAGCTCATGGTTGGGATGTACATCAAATGGATGTGAAGAGTGGTTTTCTTCATGGTGATCTTGATGAGGAGATTTATATGGAGCAGCCACAGGGTTTCATCCAGGATACTTCCTTGGTTTGCAGACTAAGGAAATCTCTCTATGGCCTTAAGCAGGCCCCCAGGGCTTGGTACGCCAAGATGGATTCCTTTCTTCTCTCCGCAAGGTTCACCAGGTGTCATTCTGATCCGAATGTCTACATTTTGCGACAGGATGACTCTCACTTGATACTTGTGCTCTATGTTAATGATTTGATCATTACAGGGAGTACCGCATCCATCATTAGCAGGGTCAAATCTGCTTTGCATGACAGATTTGCTATGACTGACTTGGGTCTTTTGCACTACTTTCTCGGGATAGAGATTTCACAGTCACCTTCCAGGATTACACTATCGCAGCCCATGTATGCTCTTGATCTACTTGCACGCTTTCATATGGCTGATTGTAAGCCTGCCCCAACTCCCTTTCTTTTAGGAGTCAAGCTTGAGGCTCAGTGTTCTTCTCCACCAGTTGATGCCACTTTGTATCGTCGGCTTGTGGGTAGTCTCATCTACTTGACTCATACACACCCTGATATTTCATTTGCAGTTGGCATGGTTGCCCTCTTCATGCAGGAACCACATGAGCTTCATTGGAAAGCCGTCAAACGCATCCTTCATTACATCCAGGGTACACATCACTATGGGATTCACTATGCAGCAGGTACAGGACTTCGCTTGGTTGGTTACACAGACTCCGATTGGGCTGGCGATCTTGATGATCGTAAGTCTACTTCTGGTTACAATTTTCACCTTGGTTCGGGCCCCATTTGTTGGCAGAGCAAGAAGCAACATGCTATTACTCTCTCTTCGATTGAGGTTGAGTATCGAGGTGTTGTTAACGCAGCGACTAAGACCATTTGGCTCCAACAGGTTCTCACAGAGTTTGGATTCACCACTCCACGGCCGACAGTTCTACATTGCGACTATCAAAGTGCTATTGCAATCTCAAAGAACCCGTTCCAGCACCAGCGGACCAAACACATCGAGATTCATATGCACTATATCCGAGAGCTCATTTAGGAGCAGGTCATTGATTTGCAGTATTGTCCTACAGCAGAGCAGGTTGCTGACATATTCACCAAACCTTTCACCGAGAGTAAGTTCCAGCAGTTGCGAGCTCTCTTGGGGGTGCAGGATGTATCATTAGGGGGGGTCAGCTGACTTCTCCTTCCTCTCTTATGGGGGGGACTTTTTCCTCTTTGAGGATTTTGTCCTTCTTCTTTGAGAGTCTTTTGTACATTCATCTCTCTTTTGGGGGGGAGTTTTTTCCCACTGGGTTTTCTCCCTTTCTTCGTTTGTGAGAGATTGCATTGCATTGTTTTGCTTGCATTTGCATTTTGTACATGGGTACCTATCATGGCCTAGTAGCCGGGACCCATCTTGCATTGTTGACTTGAGTCTTCATTCCCCTAAGTTGCACTTAAGGGGGGGTGTTGGTGTAAATAAATATTCATTTTGGATGTTATTACACTTTACTTAAGTTAACTTAGGATAATGCATCTCTTCGTAGTTTGGATTTGAGACACTTAGGGAAGTGTGCACATAGGGATAGGGCTTGTAGGAGAAATTCCACCTTTTGTGGTCTTATTTTGCTGTTACACTCCACATTCGGTGGGTCATCCATCTCTTGTGGAATATTATATTATTTCTCCTACCTACCCCTAGTATTTCTTACCTACCCTTGTTTCTCATTGAGCCACATGTCATAATTGTGTGCTCGTACATCCATATGGCCTTGCCTATATAAGCAAGCCTATATTCATTGTATTGGTTAATCCAATTGATCATTTGCATATTGATGAGAATACAGTTTGTTCTTGTCATTCTATTGTCTCTCTTTTTATGCTTTTCATTGTGCCCTTGATCTTGGCAAAATCCTACACTTATTATGCTTATATATTATAATTGTATGTTATGATCTTTCTTGTGCTTGCATCTTTTACATCTTATTTATGCTTACATGATCCTTACATAGCAGTTATAACTAATTATCTTTCTTACCTCATCGAAGGTAACATCATAGTCATTCTTATGTCAAAGGAATCTATGCCAACCATCCTTTTTTTTGTTGGAATCTTTTTCTTAGAAAAAGTCCTAGTTCATTTTTTACTTAGAGCTTTACCACTTCTATATAGATAAAATCTCCTACCTTTCTCCTCTTTACTTTTCTTATACTTGAAGATAATTTCCAAGAAAGTTCTCGTCAACAATTATATAAATGTATAACATATGAGCTACTCATTATATGTTTTTTTTCCATTTTGAATATTTTTAATCTAGTACCCATTATGAGAATTCAACATTTGTGAACCATATCCATTTCCTTTGAGGATACACAAATACATATATACACAATACATATGTATACATATTTAATTTCCATGTTGACTTCTTGTTTTATTTTGACATTCATCTTCATATTAATTCACGTGTCCATCAAACTGGGGCAAAATATAATGGTAAAAATTGCATCTTGATTCCATTACCACTCATCTCCATAATTTGATTGTAATCCCCACTCTCTCATTTACAACCCTAGATTAAATCAATAGTTGTAAAGCTAACCTATGTCATTTATGTGTTCATGGATCTATACTAGAATAAAGCATAATCAATTTATAGATTTTGAAGTGTTACTTGAAATACACCCTTAAATTCTTACACAATGGTAAATCAATTTCTAACGTTAGTTATAAAATATTCCACAATTTGAGAATCCAACCAAGAGTGACATTGAATTTATTTAAATTTTATACTATTAATTTTTGCATGATTAATCCAATTTTAGCTCCTTAAATTCTAAAAGGAAAATAAATAAGCTTTACATTATTTTACCCATAATAATCAAATAAATGCATTCAACCAAAGTACAAAACAACCTAGATAATAGAATTGGAGTTTATCATTGGAAAGTACTAAAAATTAAGTATGATATTCAACTGAAATCTCATGAAAGAAACGATTTATCAATGCTCTTGAAGTTTTTGGTTGACTTAGATGATGATCTCAATTTTATAAATTGATCATTTTTTGTACCAGATCACTTACGTGAGTGTGAACTTGATATTTGTAAGTGCAAATTCAAATTCGACGTGTGGAATTGAACTTGTAACTTCTTTACATGATTAGACAAAATGCACCTTCTTGTGAATTGCTTGCCTCGATTCTTGATATCTAAATGCATGCAAAGATCGACGATGTTTAGAAATGCCTCTAAAGAATCTGTTGAATTATGAGGGTCAAGTTATCCTTAATCAAACCTCTAGTTTGATTGACTTTATGACTTGAGTGAGAAATCGAAGACAACAAGCGAATGTGCAATGACCTTAATATGATGTAATAAATAGATATGACATAATAGACTCTCTTTTAAGCTTTAAATTTAGATGTTCTTCTTACATTCCAACATAATTTAAAGGGAGTAAATAAGTGTCTCTAAATATGACAAACAAGGCTACAAATCAACAAAAAAGATAAAATTTATGTTATGATCAACAATGACTAGTGAAATGATAAACAAAATGATAAATTTTTATTTTGAATATTAGAAGTTCCAAGTTGAAATTCACAATATGAATATAACTTCAATCAAATTGAATTAAATTTACAATATAAAATTATAAATTTGATCTGAGATAATAAATAATAGATTTATATTAGAAAAATAAATGACAAAAAATCAAGCTCTAACGAATTTCCCAAACCAAAAAAAAACCACACTGTAAAGAAGTTACGCATTTGAAATGCTCTAATGGAAGTGGTCCAAAACATAAAAGAAAACCGCATCGGTATATAGTTTTCACCATTAATTATGTGCCCTAGGACCTTTTATATAGGTAGGGGGTCCATTTCTTTGCGAATATACGTCTACATTCATTTAGAGTTTGGGACTCTAACGATTTTCTGACCAAATTTTGTTTGCTACTCTTACCGAGGTTTTTGCTAGGGTTTTAAAAATCACTAGTGTGTTCACCTCGGCTTTACGATTTAAGGAGATTCCTGGTTGGAGTCTTCCTGTTTTCACCTGGGTTTAATCAAAATTTTCCTTTACCGATATTTGTCACAATGTCACAGTTGAGGTGCTCAATTGCCATATCAGGCAAATCAACGGCAACCCCAAGCTTGCCCAACAAATCAAAGACCCTGAAAACTCTTAATGCTTGTAACCGCCACGAAGTCCTCAAGATTGTTGCAAATGGGTGTGAGAGTATCAACCTCAGTTCATCGCGTAGAAGGGATTTGAGAACATGGGTATCTGCACGTCCAGATGTCCAGTCCGGTGGGGGAGATGCAGGCATTGGCGACAACAACAATGGTGGTGGTGGTGGTGGAGGAGAAGGGGGATCATGGGGAAAATCAGATGACAGTGGGAGTAAGAAAATCAAAGGTGGGCTTTTGGGTGCTTTTTTTCAGGGGTGGAAAGCCAGAGTGGAAGCGGATCCACAGTTTGCATTCAAGGTCCTGATGGAGGAGCTAGTTGGGGTAAGTGCATGTGTTCTTGGGGACATGGCATCTAGGCCAAACTTTGGTCTCAATGAACTGGACTTCGTTTTTTCCACTCTTGTTGTTGGATGCATCCTCAATTTTACCCTCATGTACATGTTGGCACCATCAGCTTCCATGTCATCAGCAGCTCAGACTCTCCCTGGTATATTTGCAGGCAGTCCTACAAGCCACATGTTTGAGCCAGGGAGCTTCAATGTCTTAGAGAGGATGGGTACTTTCGTGTACAAGGGAACCTTGTTTGCAGCTGTTGGGTTTGCTGCAGGGCTTGTGGGGACTGTAATATCTAATGGTTTGATCAGTGTTAGGAAGAAAATGGATCCCAACTTCGAGACTCCAAACAAGGCACCCCCGACTTTGTTGAACGCGGCTACATGGGCTGCTCACATGGGTTTGAGCAGTAATTTCAGGTACCAAACTCTGAATGGTATTGAATTTCTGCTTGCCAAAGGACTTCCTCCTATTGCCTTTAAGTCTTCGGTGATTGTGCTTCGGTGTTTGAACAATGTGCTTGGGGGAGTGTCTTTTGTACTATTGGCTAGAATAACTGGATCTCAAAAAGTAGATGAACCCCCACAACCGGCTGAAGATGAGAAATATAAGTTGTTAGATCAGGCTAAGGATTTTCAGCCTGATCAATCTTCTTAAATCAGCACCCAGACTTTTCAGTACTTAACTGTAAAGATTTAAGGTTGCTTTGATTGTAAAATGTTATCTTGTAGAGAAGATCCAGTGAATTCTCGAAAGGATAACATATGAATAATTTTATTACAAGAGATTTAAGACTCATTGTTGCCATGGTTTGAAGTTATCGTGATAGGGTAGGGCTCGCGGGGTATGGTGGCTTAGTTCGTTGCCAGGTGCTCTTGCCATTCGATATAGGCCAGGTAAATGTTAATCTGCATGGGAACTTTTCATTTGTTTTTATTTTTGTACTTGAAACTGTCATGTGGCCAAGAGGAATCCATGCAAGTTTTGGATTGATTGATGGTGTATATTTCATACCGCTGTTTGAATTAGGCCCTGTTTAGAAGTGATTGATTTTCTTTTGCATCCTGCTATTATCAAATTAAAAATGATTTTCAGGACGTCTTTCAAATATTTGTATGCTATTACGATATGTGGTTTTGGATTCCTCATCGAACTAGTATCCTTAATTGTTGAGGATGTCCATTAATCATTCAGTCAGCATAGATACTGAAAAAACAAAAGGTAGTTGCCTTGTTTTCGTGGTGAAGGTAGTTGACAGTGACTGTCCAAAGATAAAATTGAATATGAATTTTCTTCTATATGCAGATTTGATTGTGAAGAACTAATCAATTATCATAGGGAAAGGGTGGGTAAATTTTAGATTATTTTGCATGAGAAATCAGATAATGGGCATACGGGGTTTTATTTTCAACCATGAAAAGCTGTATTTCTCTTTCAATTCCCATATTCCACTGTTGTTGATGATGAGAAATTGAGAGTGCATATAGATCAGAGATATTCTGTGAAATGTGTGAATCCTGTGAACCTTCTAATGGATCGGAAGCTTGATCCAAGAACACACCTGCAAACTCAATTATTGCACTGCATTGTTTGAATCATGTGAATTTTTCTCACAATGCATGTGAGAAGTTATTATTGGTCAATGCATTGCTATTTAATTTGAAATATTGATCAGATTAGGTTGATATGAAAGTCTGGGTTTGTTTCTTAAAACTTTAGTAACTTTATTGAATAACATTGGATGATCTCTTAGATTACTTTAGACAAAGATCCTTCAAGTTTTAGTTATCTTTTCTGTTGAACCAGTCTTTAATAATGTAGATATGAGAACAAGTTTCTCTTCTACCCGCAAGAAGGGAATTTTTAAGCACTGCCGATAATAGGTTGCGTTTATATTAGTAGATTTGATCATCAGAATGCATTGGGTTTGCTCAAATTTGCCACAGCTTTGACTGAGTATTAAATTTATTGTTTTCTGCTTGTCACCGAAAATCTAAATGACATCCTGGGCTACTAGATTATAATAAATTATAAGTGAGGTAACATTTACATTGTTAATTCGAGGAGTTTTTTCCTTCAACATAAATAAAGATTGAATGAACATCAACTTGTTAGAGTTTTTTCCTTCAACATAAATAAAGATTGAATGAACATCAACTTGTTAATCTCCCAGCCCCTTTCCACTCATACTCGTTGCACAGAGGATGTGGGAGCAGGTTTTGGAGTTTCAACGTCTCCGTGTGTCAATCTTTATTTAGATTGTTATAAATCAGATTAAAAACTATGGTTTTCTGTATCTGCCAAATTGCAATGATGAATAAAAATGTTTTTTCTACTATTTCTTAATTTCAACTTTATACAGATTAGTTGTTTGAGAAGTTCATTATTGGAAATTCTTTATTCCCTCTGGCATAATATATAAGTAATTATGACTAACAGGAAGATGGGATTTGGAATTGCAAGTGGTTATTATAAATTATAATTTAAGAAAGTAGTTTGATGGTCAACGATATGGATGTGCATTTTAGCTATTTCGGGTGATGGCTTGTTGGATGATTATTTAATTGTTTGGCGGGTAACCAGTTGATAAGGCAGATCAGTGCCAGTGGATTACAGTTTACACTTTTTCTTTTGTGAAAGATCAATATTTTATTATTTTGCTTATAGCACTATTTATTTAGTGCCCTTTTAAATTGAATATCAAGTTTATTTAATGTTCTGTATAATAATGCCTGATAGGAAATAATGCCTGATAGGCTTGATTACCCACTTGTTTAATAGAGAAACATTTTAGAAGCATAATAGTTTCACATGACTAACATTTGTTATCGTTCCATCCATCATGCCGATTTCTCCAACAAGTATGTTGGAGAACATTTAAACTTGGATAATATTGCGTATGCATATCTGGCTTGTATGATACCTTGGAATATGAACAATTTAGGGGAGAAGATCTAGTAATTGAGCATCCTAACTTAGCGCTTTGCAAAATTCTGTGTGAAAATTTCAAATCAATCCCAATTTTTTACAGCAGCTTATTTAGCAAGTCTCCTGCTTATAACTAAGGTTTCAGGGCCACATCAGCATGCTTTTTGTGGAGGTGTCCAAAAAGGTCCAAAGAAAAGTAAGATCGATACTTGTGCACTAAGTCATATTTTATTGGTGCACTGATGTGGCATCACATGATTTGTTGCCATTTTAATCTGAGCATTACATTTCATTCAATTATGGCTAGCGTAACAACTTTAAAGTCACAAATATTATTGCAATATTGTTAAAAATATTGGGCATTAAATCAACAAGTACTATAACAACTATTGGAACATGCTCAACTATGAAACACCCATTTTAACTTTATATTGGTAGTCAATAATCTGAGCAACCTATTTAAACAAAATCTGTACGTGCTAAAATTCATTCATGACCTACTAGACTTTTATAGTCAGGTATTGCAATACTTCTTCCCCACTGCCCAATATATAATCTTTAAAGGTTCGTATCTCTGATACTGAGTACTGTTTCATTTTAAGATCTCGAGTGTTATGATATTAACTGATAAGTGCCTTCTTCTAAATACTGTATTTGTACGGTTTGTTACAGTTATGGCATTGATGGAATCTGGCATCCATTTGCCTCATATTTACACTCTTGGCCACAAATTTCCATGTATTGTGTCAAAGATTTCTGTAAGAACAATGACAAGTGACCTTTTTCTTTAATATATATGGCTGCTAATCTTAGGACGCTTATTGAATATTGCATATGCTTTTGACTGTATGTGCCGAATTGGTATCTTACTATCTTCTCATATTTTAATGTTATTCTATTTCATTGAAAGACAGCAGTCCTGTCATTATGGTTATCAAGGAGATTGGGTATGGGAAATGCTATTAGTTGCTTTCATGTGACAAATTCAGTTTTGTGTTTGTGATATCCAAGGCCGTTCCATTCATTTTAGGTGAATGGCTTGTTCCTGAGTATTCTTCTTTTGGTCTGTGAATCTGTTGAAAAGGCAGGTCACAGCTATTTGGATATGATTTTTGCTCGAGTGATCAGAATCTAAGCAAAGGTCTAAAAGATGGTAACAGTGGATTTATCTTTCATTTATTTGTCAAATAGCTGTTTTCAGTTTACAGCTTTTGTCGTTTGGCTCTGCTGAGCTAATCTTTACATATGAAAAGACCTGAATCTATATTGGAAGTCATAATGTGTCCATGCTTAACTTTGAAAAATTAAAATGGTTAAATGATTCTCTAATGTGGTAGCCT